>NW_010333995.1:27981-38332 GCF_000700745.2 Antrostomus carolinensis
AGGTTACATGTTTCAATACCTTCACTTTATAGAACTCTTTATGGCATATAGGGTTGTGGTTGTACTTGGCTCCTGCTTCAAGGCGTTTCCCAGTATCAGACGACAGTGGTGACCAGAAGCTCTCAGAAAGAAGTTAAGAAGTTAAGAAAAATAAACTGGTTACAGGATTTTAATTTTTTTTTAATTGCTCTAGAAGTGGAAAGAATCTGAGCTATGACACTGGTCACAATTAGTAATAGAATCACAATTTATATTCAGTACTGCAGATGGGTGTAGTAGTTGTAAATAGTGCACTCTAGTCTGCTGTAGTGTTTTATCTTGTGTGGGTGGGTGCCATAACTATTAATAAATGTGCTTTTTTTCCAAGTCACCTTGCTTTCTCTTACTATGCCTGACAGGGAGCATAAAGTGAGAGAAAACGAAACAAACAAACAAAAAAACCCCACAAAAAAGCCCATGCATAATACACAGGATTGCACTTGCCAGCTGTCCTGATTTGACTGTGCCTCTAAAAGTTACTCAAGGGGAAAAGGAGGACGAAAGAGGATGGATGTGTTCCACTCTGAGGTCTCTGGGGACTGCTGAGAAGCAGACAAGCACTGTGTCGTGTCTTATGCCAGATGCTATTTCCAGTTTTGTTCTGTGGGGTTTTTTTTTGGTTGGTTGTGGGGTTTGTTTTTTTAAAAATCTTGTTGGCCCTGCTTTAGCCTCTGTATTTGTACAGCTCAGGAAAATGCTTATCATGTCATACAGGTAATAATCTAAGAAAGAGAAGTGTATTGCAGGAAAGGCAAAAATAGGACATACAAAAAGAGATGAATAAGAACAAGAAGTCTGCCAGGGAAGTCGTCTGTGTTCATCTGCATTCGATCTGGATAGTGCTAAAGAACTGCACCGTCATGAACTTAAACCAAAAGGCGAAGTATAGGTTAGAACAGGTGCTATTTAAATAACATCACCTGAGCAGAAATCAAAACTTAAATAAAGTGGAAAATACCAGCTTTGTAAAATGTTGTTTTTTTTTTTTTTCCTGGCCTATTCTGAGGGTGCAAGTGTGGAGATTTTAGTAACAACTTGAAAACCATCTGTTCTGAATTGCTTAACATTAGAAACTAAAGTATGATAGTATTATATTTAGTAAGTTTTTACTTAAAAAAACTCTAACCAAACTACTAATCAATGAGGCTGATGTGATTCTTTCTTTGTTTTGACAACTAAGCAAAGTTGCACAAAATGTAAAGCAGAAATTTGACCAGAATAATTGTAAACTTCCAGAAGTTGGGGTTCTGTGGACTCTTTTCCACATAAAAAATTAATTTCATAAATATTAATAACTTCCTGGAAAATATATGCAGCCTATATAGAGGTAGCATAGATTCAAATAGTAAGCTGCAGTATGTGCTGAGCGTTTCCTCCAATTTTATTTTTAATTCAAAAGATTGTGCAGACCTTAGTGATTGTTTACACTTCAGTAACTTACTGTTGGTTTAGAATTCGAGACAAAGTTGCAGCCTGGTGTGTTGGCAGACTACTGCCATTGAGGGACAGCATGCTTCTGTGTTTATAACAGTCTTAATCCACTTACTTTTAAAACTTTGATTTGAATTGGTTGTTCATTGAAGGTCATATTTGATCAAAACCTTTGTTTGTGTGATGCTTAAAATATTGCTTCCCCCCACCCCCCCCAGAGATGACTTTTAAAGCATCTGAAGAAGCTTTTTGATTTGCCCTGCTTATTACAATTTAGAGTAATTATGTCTGTAATCAGATTACAAGCATCATGTTCCAGGCCAGGGATTTCTCTTAGTTTGTTTCAAACGTCACTCCCAGGGCAAATTCTGCTAAACTGCATTTTCATACTTTGCTGAGAAATGATTGCAGGTTTCTATTTCCATTACAGAATCATTAATATTGTTAATGAGAGTTCTCATGGATAAGCACACTTAAGGAGGATCATCCCTGGGAATTGGGGGTATTATAGTTTGAGCATTTGTTAATTGGATAGAATTGGCATATGTAAGACTGTCAGATTTGAGGTGGATTTGTATGTTTATTTTTGTTTTAAGAGTGACTTTGGTTGTAGTGACTTGGGTCATGGGATTTAAATTGGACATAAAGTTGGTTCTTGTTGAGAGAGGGGTTGATGTTCTGATTTTTCCTTAGTTGCTGTATTCATAAACCAACCTGTTCCTCCATATTGAATTCTGTCTAAATTCTGTTCTATAATATTCACTTAGGACTTTTGCCTTCTTTTAATGAAATTGATAGAAAAGTCCTATTGCATCAAGTGGGAACAGTGTATAGTCTAAAATTTCAGACATATGAATATTGTAAAATCAGCTCTGATGTTCTCTTGGAGATGACCGAGAAGCATTTCATCGGAGCTCTTTTGTACTCCCCTCTGGTGGTTAGTGACTGAATATGATTTTCTTTTTATCCTGACCACCTGAAAGTCTTCAAGATTTGCGTATCCAGCCAAGTGAAAAATGTTTTTGGAATCTTCATTTCACCGTATTTTTTGAACAATAATATTTAGAAGTCTTTGGGATTACCATGCCTGCTAAAGATTATTTAGTGATGCTCTGTGGAAGATTTCTCTACTTTTCTTGCTACATAAAAAGCAAATGGTTTGTAAAAGTTAAAATTACCGAGTTGCTTCAGCATAGAGAATGGATGAGAAATTCACTGATTAAAGATTTTTCTGTGAAATAGGAGGAGAGTTAGAGCAGAGATGGAGCTTTTATAGCACTGAAGATATAATAGAAATACTTTAGCTGTAGTCCCTAAGTGTGTTTTGCACCACTTGAAGAAAAAAATGAAAATACTTTCTAGGAGCCAAAATATGCTGTTGAAACTGATGATACTGATTAGCATCTTACTGATGCTTAATGGATCTAGACAGTTGTGAGATTAAAACAAATTAACTCTTACTTAGGTTGTTTATTACTTCTCTTTGATATATGAGTTCCCATGATTTTTTTCTCTGCTGTCTTGAGAACCACTAGAACTAGAAGCCAGTGAATTTATTAACTCTGAATGTGCTGGCTTTCAGACAGCATACAGTATTAAACTGCCCTGATATCTAAAATAGGCCACTATAGTCAGCATTTGGAAAAGCAGAAGGTTGGCACACCAACCAGTAATACTGTTAAGGACTGGTTCTACACCTGTGATTTGGTAGGAGAACTATCATTATCTTTGGGGAGGAAAAAAAAGAAAAAGAAAAAAAAAAGGGTTGTCTTAGTTAAATTCTTCTTTGGGCTTCTGATTTTTAGAAGGTATAATAGAATACTGAAATTCACATGCATTTGTAGTCGCTATTGTTGCATAGAAATTAAAGATGAAGCTATTAATGTTCTCATAGGTGAAATCACATAAGATTTAGTGTTAAACTTGCAGGAGCAATTTCAGCTAGAGTAATGGGAAAAAGATGGTGTTTTGTAATCACTGATGTAATGGTCAGATTGTACAGTAGTGTTAAAAGGGGAAAAAACCCCCAAGTACTCCGTGTAGTTGTGTGTGTTTAGTGTTACTTGTGTTTTGTGACATAAGTGCTGATGCAGAACCAGAAGAAATTCAGGTTTTGGTAGTCAGAGCTTCTCCACACACCTAGGCATGTGTACTGGATCAGTATCTATTCCATTTTATTGCTGGGTGGAAACAGCAGGAAGAAAGCTGAGTTACATTAATAGACCCATCATCCCTTCCCTTGCTGTGCCTGCAGCTTTGAGTGATGAAGGAGAACTAGGTGTGGTGGCTTCTTCTCCACCCTTCTCAGTGTACCAGGGGTGAAGGGAAATTTTTGCTCCCTATCTTCCTGTCCCCTTTTGCATGGCTTTGATACCGGAGGAATATTTGAGTCTTCATTTTTAATATTGTCAAAGTAATCCACTTATGTGTGATGCCCATATCTACTAAGTTTTCTAACTTGCATACATACCTGTCTGTTCCATCTCTTTTGAACTGCAAGTGGGGTACGTGAAAGTTTTTTAAAGTGCCCTTTATGCCTCTAGGAAATGTTTGTTCAGGAATTAATCTCTTGATTAGTGTAGAACAGTTACGTAGGCATTTTTGCATATCTAACTGATCATAAAATCATTTTCCTAGATGCTTTCTATTTCAGTTTGGAATTATAAACAGCACATACAGAAAAAAATGTGCACCCAACAATTCAGGTTCTGTTGGGCAAGAGACATGAGAAAAAAGGAAAAATAATTTTAATGAATGAGATTTTGTGTTACTTTGACTAATGTATGCTTAGAGTGTGGATGACCCTGTAGCAAATCGGAGGCATTCTGAAAACCAGAGCTACCCAGTTGGGTAAACATCTGCGTTACATGATGTGTTCAGTGGACAGATGATCAAACAGATTACAAGCCTTTCACTGAAAATTTCTGCAAAATTCAGTGTAAAATATATAGAAATAATGTCATTTCTGCAGATCTAATTTGAAATGAAAAATGAACCAAACAATAAAGTTGCCTATCTTTGCTGTATTGTACTATTAGCCACTATCTCTCCTATCCTTATAATCCTTTTAAATATTTCTTTTTGAAATACTGTTGTTGGGTTTATTGGTGTGGTACTTTTCTTTCCTTTTCCCCTTGTGAAGTATGTGATTTAAAAAAATGGATACTTGAGAACTCATAGTCCACAAAAGCAAAATAGGTTCAGTCTTCTTTTTCCTTGAGGTAGGCTTTGATAACTAAGGTAGTAGAATTTGTAAATGCCAGGTGAGCAGATTGCAGGAGGAGAGCTCCGTTACTACAAGAGTCTCTTTTTATGTTTCTTTAAAATCAGGCAAGACTATCTTAAAATTAATCTGCCACCTCTGATGTAGCTACTGTTAAGAAAGCAGAACAGGAGTAAAATGATAATGGTTGCTCAGTTCAGCACATAAACCTGCCCACTGTGTTCTGCATGGATCACAAGCAACGGAGCAGCATTGCTGGAAGCCTTGCTAAAAGGGAATTAATACAGTCTAGTCTTGTGTTTAGTAGGACATGAAGGTTTTACAGAATTTTACAGGGCATACATGGAGTCTACCCAGACTTAAGATGAAGTGTTTGCATGCCACATCCAGCATTTAGGTTTAGAAATTATGCCAGAATAATTAACAAATTTATTTACTCCCAAGCAAGTCTTCTGGCTGGAGAGGTGCAAAAGGTGCAACATAAGTGAGTTGCAAAAATGGAATCCAGGTAACTGGGTGTTCAAGGCTGTGTGTCCATTTTTAAGAACAAATTTATGTACGTTAACAGTCAGAAACTATGCACTCAACCACAGCACAAATCCAGTGGCTACATAGAAGTTTTATTTTTTTTAAATAAAACTGCCACCAAACAAAATATAAATACTGAGGTGAAGAGACTGAAAGTGTAAAATGCCAGTATCCTTAAAATTAACAACTTGACTTAGTTTTTGATCATTAAAAAAATTAAAAATAAATAAAGCCTACAGTTTACTTTCAGGAAAATTTTTATAGACTGTATGTAATGCATGTGTATTTTCAAATTGCAGTGCCCCTCCTTTTTATCCCAGTTCTGAAGCCTTTGACACTGTATAAAACAAATTTCCACACTGACATCTGGTGGTAGTTCTGAAATGCTGTGTCACTTGAAATGCTTTGTATGGGTATCTTGCAGGTCTAAACATTAGATACTATCCTCTCCAGCCCTTCTGAAGTGATCTTATCAACATCTTAAAATTTCAGATGATCATCATCAAACCTTTATGTACCCTCCTACAAGGGAAAGAAAGTAATGAAGAAATTAGTAATTCCTCAGTATTTATCTAATTTTGCTCAGCTGATGTAATGCATTAAAAAAACTGTCTACAATGTGTAAAGGAAACTATACTTAGAGTTAATTACTTTCCTATAGAACTCCTGTAGAAGTATACTCTTGTAAAAGGTCTAGTTTACCGAGGTCCTGTTTTACTGATGAAATTTATGTGTTGCGTGGCGTAAATGAGCTCAGGGCAAGGGCTGTATCATACACAGTCACATGATGTGGGTATATCCAGAGTCCAAAACCAGCTGTCATGATGATAGTTTGACTCGACTCCAGTCCTGATTAGGCCTGGTGTGTCTCAGTATGACAAACAGTAAGAGCCATGACAAAGCCCTTTTGAGATTTCCACGGAAATGGTTGCAAGGGCTTGCTCTGTCCCTCATTCTGACACATATCAGGTTAATTTTAAGTTCTATTTAAAAATAATTTCAAATTAGACAACCTGGAAGACTGACTGGATCAGGAAAAGGAAAGTGCAAAGTTTTATTATGCCATGGCTCTGTGGATCCGTTTGTTGTTCACCCCCTATCAAATAGGTAACATGCACATGTCAAAGGGTATGTGACGTGGTGTAATGATTGTACCTGTGGAGTAAGCTGCTTATAAAAATAGATCTGTATTTCCTTCACAGTGGATAAAAACTTGAGTCCCTCATTCTTTATTTAGTTCTGACTCAGACAAGCTCCCGTAGACTCAGAAGACAGATTTTTATTAAGTTTGTGAATTGTGTAGCTGTTCCTTAAATGGTCATTCATTTTATGTATGTAAAATTTTGCTAAGCACTGCTTTCCATTGCCAGAGTAATGGCAGCCATTGCTTGGTCCTAATGCTACAAAGATTAGCTTCAGATATATCTTTTGTTTTCTGTGAAATTTCTGTGGGAACACATTAAGAAAACTCAGTTAAATAATTCATTTGTGCACATAGATAAGAATGTTTCACATTTAAGTAGTTGCTTATTAATATGAGTAATGGTAAACAGTTCAAGAGTTTGGCATCTAAATCAGATAGTTTAATATGGTATAAAATTCACTATAATCAGTGATGAGTAAAGAGGGTTATTCAAGTCCCAAAAGACTCTGAATTACTCATTATATTTAATCTTTTAGGCAAAATAGCTTTTACACATAGTGCTAATTGAGCTGATAAAATCTCAAAGGATGTTGGAAAGGAAATTAAATAATATATTGTTTTAATATCTGTAATGCATAATTGCTGAAACCTGTTGTAGTAATTTTAATTTTTGTGGCTTCAGATTAGCCTCAATATGTTGTCTGTGTATATCAACACAGCTTGTAGAATCAATGTCAGTTATTTTAAACTTGTATTCATTTTTATTTATCAATTTATTTAAGCTTGTTGCTTCTGCATATTTATTGAGCATTTTCTATTTATCTTCATTCCTGTTAAACAGGTATTATTGAGACCGCAGATCGCCTGGATCGTGAGACTACTTCACACTACTGGTTAACTGTTTATGCAACAGACCAAGGCGTTGTGCCTTTGTCATCTTTCATTGAAATCTACATAGAAGTTGGGGACGTTAACGATAATGCTCCTCAGACCACAGAACCAGTTTATTACCCAGAGGTCATGGAAAACTCACCTAAAGATGTATCTGTCATTCAGATTGAGGCATTTGATCCAGACTCTAGCTCTAGTGAAAAATTAACCTACAAGATTACAAGTGGAAATCCGCAGGGATTCTTTTCAATAGACCCCAAAACTGGTAAGTACAATACAGTATTTTGTTTTACTTATGAATGAATCAACATATTTGTGTGAATACATATACCAGGCAAAATCAGGATCTTTGCTTTAACATTTTAACCATGCTTTCACAATATTCAGGGTTAACCTGGTATCTTGGGCTGTGTCAATATTAGTAAGTTATGCAAACAAGTAGAAGAGGATTTGAGAGCGAAGCAGTTGGTTCAAAGTACTTGGCATCCACATCATGCGCGTTTTGGGAAGGTTTACTTCAGAGTAGCTCCACTCTAGACTGGTCAATGACGATTTGCTTTTGTAGTTCAGTAAATATACTCTTGGAATACATATTTTAACTTACTTTCATCCAGACTGGTTTTAGCAGTCTCAGTCTTCCAATTTTCATGCATAGGGGTTTTTTTTGTCAGGCTTTTTTTTTCCCCCCACGTAGTGTAAGTCTAAGCAATGCAAGCTTTTTATTAACTGCAAACTCACTTGTCCCACAGTCAGAAGGGACTGTCTGTGTAAGTAACCGTTGCTGTTGTAAGAGATACAAAATCTAGAAAATAATTTGCAGGTGTGGTTGTTACGTAATGAAAAGAAAGAGTCTGAGCTCAGTCATTGTTTGGGAAGCTTCAGAAAAAAATACTGAGGTTTTAACAGGAAAGTACAAATACAAGAAAGAAGTGACCTTTTAGTAACTGTGAATTACAAGTACTGAAATGTGTGTAGGGCAAACAGACAGGAAATAAATAAAATAATCCATTTTAACTGAAGCTACACAGCAATTCTGAAAACAGTGTAAAGGTTACCTACCACCCCTTGCTTCTGAATGAATGTAGAGAAAATAGTACATATACTGGATATTTTTTCCAGAGATCTTTCCTAACAGTAAAGATGGGTTTGGTTTTAATTGAATAGTGTTTGCTGGCTTCAGTGCAGGTTAGCTTTTCATATGTTGCATTTAGGTACTATTTTACAGTACAAATTACAGGAGATACTTTTGATTCGCTGAGCCAGAAGCTTCTTTTCAGAATCCAGAGATTTTTAGACAAGAGGTGCTGTAAAAGTGTAGAGAGTTACTTTAATCTGTAACAAACCTAGTAAGCAGAAAGGAACAATAGAAGCCTTACTCATTTAGCTCTTGCTCATTTGTGGATGGAATTTCAGGGCATTTAAAGGAGCAACAATTGGGTGCAAAATACATTTTGAAGGCTGGGTTGATACTGTGGCCTTCATTCTCTTCTGTAATTGGTTCAGCTCAGGGTATGAAAGACTTGCATGCTCTATCAGCTGTAATTGCTGTGTCAGCAAAGCTTTCGGTGCAAACACAGGTATGTTATTTGGGTTATTTCTGACAATAACTTCTTTGTCAGCATGTGCTGCATCTGCTTATGAAGACATTGCCAAGGGGAACATATGAAATAGCTATAGCAACAGATGATCTTTAGCACAGTTAAAGCCTATATCTAAATACTGTGTTTACAGAAGCATCGATTTTAGAAAAAAAAAAAGGCAGCCTAGGGAAGTAAAACAAGAAAAATTCAACCCCAGAGTCTTCTAAAGTGAATGCAGAAACTCTGTGTGTGTGCTTTTTCTATTTGTCTTTCTCTACTTACACATGATGCAAAAGGAAAAATTTTCTGCTCATCTATCAACTTCCTTGCCATTTTTGTTTTTGAAAAGTCCTGTTTGCCTGCTACTTTGATATTTCATGTCTTCTCAATCAGTGATATTGATAAAAATGGGAGTAAAATTGCCTGTGATTTGAGTGGAAAGAACTGAGTGACTGCAGTGCTCAAACTGCAAGTGAACGTAAACTCTACCCACATTCATTTACTCTTTACTGTATAATTGGTGAGCTCTTTTTGATTGCTGTTTTCTTATTTTTTCTGGAGCTCATTTTCTCTTCATCTTTCTGCTGGTCCTTTCCTACACCACTCTGCTTTCTGTTTCATTATGCAGCATTTTCCAAACATTGTTTTAAAAAAAGACACTTGCATGCCTCCCTTACCTAAGTTTTGAGATGAAGAAACATCTTTATTCCTATTTAATCAGTAGAAAATTGAGGGCAGCAGGAGATTGTGACTTGTCTTCAGATAGAGTTTGTAGTTTTCCACATCAGTAGCTTACTGCCAATCTCATTTATGTTAGAAAGGGAGCTTGGGGGAGTTCAACACACTAGATGGTAAAGTGGTAAGGAACACTTAATAGAAAGCTAATAAAGATTTTCTGTCAAGAGAGTTTCTTACCTGCCTTTATTGTAGCGTGCATACTGTAGAAGCAAGCAGTGTGGTCTGGAGTTGTCCTCAGCTCTGTGTTAAAGGGGGGGAAAGAAGAGTGAGAGAGAGGAAAAAGTTAAATAATTAAATAATTATATTGCAGAATACAAGCACTGAGAAGAAAAGAATCATAGAATGATTTGGGTTGGAAGGGACCTTAAAGACCATCTAGTTCTACCCTCACTACCATAAGCAGGGACATCTTCCACTAGACCAGGTTGCTCAAAGCGTCATCCAACCCGGCCTTGAACATTTCCAGGGAGGGGGCATCCAGAACTTCTCTGGGTAACCTGTTCCAGTGTCTGACCACCCTCACAGTAAATAATTTTAGATAATATCTAATCTAAATGTACCCTCTTACAGTTTAAAGCCATTGCTCCTCTTTCTATCAATACCTGGCCTTGCCAAAAGTCCTCCCCAGCCTCCTGTAGGCCCCTTCAGGTACTGGAGGGCCACTATAAGGTCTACCTGGAGTTTTATCTTCTCTGGGCTGAACAGCCCTAACTGTCTCAACCTGTCCTCATACTAATAATCCTCAAGGCCCTCCTCTGGACTCACTCCAGTAGGTCC
>NW_010333996.1:0-352 GCF_000700745.2 Antrostomus carolinensis
GGATGAGGATGGGGATGGGGATGGGGATGGGGATGAGGATGAGGATGGAGATGAGGCCAGGGATGGGGATGGGAACAAGGATGGGGGACAGCAATGGGGATGAGGATGAGAATGAGGATGAGGATGTGGACAAGGATGGAGATGAAGGTGGGGATGGAGATGAAGATGAGGATGGCAACAAAGATGGAGACAGGGATGGGGATGAAGCTGAGGATGAAGACAGGGATGGAGATGGGGATGGGAACAAGGATGGGGACAGGGATGGGGATGAGGATGAGGATGAGGATGAGGATGAGGATGAGGATGGAGATGGGGACAGGGATGGAGACAGGGATGGGCACCAGGACAGGCC
>NW_010333996.1:411-2050 GCF_000700745.2 Antrostomus carolinensis
TGCTGGGGCTACATACGCATTTGAGCTCAATGTCCCGGAAGATCTTGGGCAGCAGGAAGCGCCGCAGAGGCACGGTGAGGATGAGGACGAAGGGCAGTGCCAGTGAGGCTGGGGTGGACTTCACCACCCACAGTAGCACAAGGACAACGATCTGCGTGAAGGTGAAGAGGTGCATCCGCCAAGTCTTCACCTGTATGAGGATGAGGAGCCCAGCAGGGTCAGGGTGGTGGGTCCAGCACCCTGTACCCTTCCCAGGGTGCTGGGAGGGCAGGACCAGTGGCCTAAGGAGCCCAGCGAAGGCCAGCACCCAAAGGGGAGGCTCTTTGAGGAGCCCCAAGCAATTGCAGGCAGCACCATGGGCTGCCACAGCCCAGGACACCCCCAAGCCCACAGCCACCCAGCCAGGTGACACAGGGCTCACTCACCCGGGTGACGTAGGGCTCGCTGGGGTGGTACTTGGGTGGCATCAGCAAGAGCAGGATGCGGTCAAAGAGCTGGATGCCAAAGAGGGAGGTGACGCCCATGTAGAGGAAGATGCCGAAGAGCACGGCCAGCGGGATGTACTTCAGGATGGGCTCCATGAGGATGGAGACGCCTGCAGTGGAGAGGGAGAGGTCAGGGAGAGAGAGCTGCTGGGGGCACCCAGCCCTCGCTGCCTGGGGTTTGGGGGGGCACCTCCCCAGCTCACCGATGAGCATGGCCACCAACAAGCCACTGATGCGTTGTTCCTTGACCTCCAAGATCTGGGACTTCTCGCTGGGAGAGGAGCTCTTGCTCATGACGGTGAGGGCGTTGGCATGGGTGATGGTGCGGACGGTGGTGGCACTGAGCCAGGGCATGCCAAAGAGGGCGGCCAGTCCCCCCATGGCCACGATCAGCAGCAGGTCCAAGTGGAAGCCAGAGCCCTTCACCAGCTTCCTTTCGGGCTTGCTGACGATGAGGCTGTGGGGACAGAGTGGGAAGAGTCAGTGGTGGGAGGTCTCCTTCCATCCCTGTCCTGCCAGGCACCCCACAGCCCTCCCCTCCCTCCCTGTACCCGCCCTGGTCCTCACGTGGTGATCTGTGTCTCGAGGAAGATGAGGATGAAGACCAGGAGAGCTGGCAACACAGAGGCAAACATCATCCAGATGGGGAAGGCCTCTTTGTTCCCCATGGGGCTGATAAACCAGCCCCGAGCAGACGCGTTGGTGACCTCCAGCCCTCTGGGGACATTGAGTTTCTGGATGGGAACAGAGATGGGGGGAGTGAGGGGACAGGGACGGGGTACAGGGATGAGCACTCGTCTCCACATCCCCTTGTTGGGGACATCTTTCCCCACCCCAACCCTGCCCTCCCGCTGCTCCCAGACCTGAGTGTAGGTGTCCTTGATGAAGAAGTCCACCAGCGCCATGATGAAGATTGAAATGGGCACCCCAAAGTCCCCGATCAAACGCCGGACCTGTGGGGACACCGTCACCACATTCAACCCACCCGTGTTTCCACCCAGCTGAGGGGTCCCCAGTGCCGTGTCCCCATCAGCAGGGACCTCTGCAAGAACATGCAATGAGTTCGCACAGCCTCAGCCAACCCCTTTGGGGAAATCACACCAGTTGAGCCCCCGTTTTGCCCCCAGGTCCAGTGGGATGGGGGGGATGTCACC
>NW_010333996.1:2137-2356 GCF_000700745.2 Antrostomus carolinensis
AGTAGAGCCGTGTTGGGCTCCGGCACCTTGGGCTTGACCACGGATGTCACGTTGTAATGTCGCCTCAGTGGGTGATCCCTGAAGATCTGGGGAGGGAAGGGGAGAGGGTCAGGGAGGACAGGAGCCCTGTGAGTGGGTGGGGATGGGGGATCCCCCTGCCCCCCTCCTGCCATGCCGGGAGCCCCGTGGCACCGTCCCGGCGGGTGCGGTGGTGTGGGG
>NW_010333996.1:2453-2933 GCF_000700745.2 Antrostomus carolinensis
CCCGCCCCTGCCATGCCGGGAGCCCCGTGGCTCCATCCTGGCGGGTGCAGTGGTGTGGGGTGGGTGCCAGGGTGACCAGTGAGGCACACGGTGAGCAGGGGGGTATTTTTAGGCTCAGTTTTCTCCACATTCCCTCAGAAATGGGGC
Source organism: Antrostomus carolinensis (assembly GCF_000700745.2). Taxonomy (NCBI): domain Eukaryota; kingdom Metazoa; phylum Chordata; class Aves; order Caprimulgiformes; family Caprimulgidae; genus Antrostomus; species Antrostomus carolinensis. The sequence goes on from NW_010333996.1 coordinate 2,601, forward strand.
TGGAGCAGGGGCTGGTGGCACAACGGGGACAGATGTGGCCCTGCTGCCAACCATGTGTCACCCGGGGTGTTTGGGGCTGTGCCGAGCTTGTAGAGGGGCACCTCAGTGTGATGGGGGCCCAGCATATGATGGGGCATGTGTCCTGACTGTCACCTGGCACCTCAGTGTGATGGGGGCCCAGCATGTGATGGGGCATGTGTCCTGCTTGTCACCTCTCCAGCACCTCTCCACAGATGTCCCTATGGGCACCCAGTGCATGGGGTGACACCATCCCATTGCCACCAGCCACCTGGGAGGGGTCTGACTCAGGAGATGGGGGGAGAAATCGGGGGT
>NW_010333996.1:2990-4153 GCF_000700745.2 Antrostomus carolinensis
GGTGTCACCTCCCTGCCCCAAAATGTCCCTGCAGAGAGAAGGACAAGGTGGGAAACACCTGGGAAGGGGGAGAAGACGCTGGGAGATGGGCTCCATCCCTCGCCTGCATCCCTGCCTGGCTCCCACCGTTTCTATGGAAACCTGAGTGATGACCAAAATCTGCAGCCCCCTCCTCCCCTTCCCCACCATGGGACCCTCGTGCCCCTCACCGTGACGAGCTTGGAGAAGGTCTCAAAGATGAAGATGAGAGAGATGAGGAAGGAGAAGATCTCCTGGGTGTAGCGGGACAGGTAGCGCACCAGGAAGCTGCCTTCACAGGCCACCACCACCAGCACCAGCAGGATCAGCCAGAAGCCGATCCAGACGCGGCCCACGATGTACTCTAGGCCATTGGAACTGCAGAACTGGGGAGCCAGAGGACACAGCCCCGTCAGCCCCCCGAGCCCCCGCCACGGGCACCCATGGTGGGCTGGACCCTGGGGTCCCACGGTGGCCCTGTGCCTCCTGCCCAAGGGTTGGGAGGTGCTGGGATGGGGATAGTGGTACCCTGGTGTGGTAGGACCCTTGTGGGATCACCTGCCTGGCAGCACCCCAATGGTGCACACCTGGCAGTGCCCACCTGGTGTCACCCACGTGGATGCACCTCACATCCATCACCCCTGTGCCATCACCTGGATGGCATCACCCGTGCAGCCTCATCCATGTACCATCACCCATGTGACACCCCATATGTGGCATCACCCCTGTGCCATCACTCAGATGGCTCTACCTGCATGATATCACCCCTGGGCCATCATCCATGTGCCATTGCTCATGTGACATCACCCACATGACCTCAACCACACAGCATCACCCATGTGACACCCCACAAGTGTCATCACCCACATGGCATCAACCACACAGCATGTGGCATCCCACTGGCACCATCCTGCATGTGGCATCACCCCTGTGCCACCCCCCATGTGCCATCACCCACATGACACCCCCCCTCACAACAGCACTCTCGTCCCATCACCCACATGGTAGCACCCTGTGCCTCTGCCAAGGCTGGTGGAGATGCTGCCAGCCCACTGTGGGGACCACCAGCTGTGAGTGGCGGGCACCCAGGGGTGCGGGGTGGCACCCACCGTGTAGAAGGCTTCCTCAAAGACGAGGAGGGGCCC
>NW_010333996.1:4383-4675 GCF_000700745.2 Antrostomus carolinensis
CCCGGTGTTCCCCCCGCCCTGCCCCCGCCATTACTCAGCAAGCCTCCAAAGGTGACAGCAGGTGACAGCGCCGCGAAGTAGATGAAGATGACGGCAGCCAGGCACTGGGGGCTGAGGGCGTCCTTGATGTCACTGAGATATTTGGGGTACCGGGTCTCCCTGTCCTTCGCAGGGGGTCGTCATCCTCCGGTGCTGGACCCTCCAGCCCTGGGGACACAAGCAAGTGGCCATGGTGGGACCTCAAGTGCAAGTTGGGGGTCCCACCAGACACAGGGACAGCAGATCCCAGGGG
>NW_010333997.1:0-15018 GCF_000700745.2 Antrostomus carolinensis
CCTGCCTTCCAACCCACCCTCCCTTCCCCGACCCCAATTCCCGGCTGCGAATATCCCGCTGCGGGGCTGAGTCGCGCCGGGCCCCGGGTCCTGTCCCGGGGGATCCTGTCCCGGGGTAGCCCCAGCCGCCCCCCGCCCTCGCTCCGTGCCCGCTCCCCGCTGCGCATCGGGACGCGAACGGCGAAGGCTCCGAGTGTGCTCGGCTGGATGCTGTAAGCGGGGTGTTGTGTGTCCTGGGGGCACGGAGTGTTTAACGCGGGGAGCTGACAAGGGTGAGGAATTCGGAGCGTGTTTAGATGTTTAGAGAGTGCGAGTTTGAGGAGGAGAACAGGGTGTAATGAATGTAAACCTCAGCTACCCCGGCTCTGCCTGTCGCAGCGAAGGCATCTTCAAGAATCTGGATAATGGAGTGCGGTTTGGCTTTGGGACGCAGCTCTGAAGCACACGGGAATAAGTGGGGTTTGGAGGGAAAGAAAATTAAAAAAAAATATATCAGTGTTGTTCAGAGAAGTTGTGCGGACCCAGAGCAGAGCCTGTCTGAGGGGCATGGAGCAGCGACACAAAGTTTTCTGGGCTGCTGATGGGAGAGAGGTAACATTCCTCCTCCTCCCCCTTCCCCAAGTTCCTCCAGAAATTGTTAACCTGAAATCTTGTTTTATGGCCACTTGCTCGTGTTTTGTTTGCCTTCCAGACTGGTTCTGTACAGGATACCAAAGAATTATGCATTAACTGTAAACTTAGAGGAGCTTACTGGCCTCAGTGGGTTCTTGATTTATATCAGGCTAAAGCAGAGAGGAGGGCAAAGTTTTACTTGCTGAGCGCCAAGGAATGAATTACAAGTACGTCGCTCTTTCATTTGCTGTTTCTGCACTTACGTCTTCACAGTAGCTTTTAAAACTCTGCAAAGTTGTGAGTTGTTTGGGTTTTGATTTTTTTTTTTTTCTGCCATTAATTATTTTACTCTCCTTTTTCCTGCCTCCAGGTCTGAGAGGACTGTATCCAGGACGCTACGGAGGGATCTAGTTTTCAAAATGGAATTGCAGCTCGCGCTCCTTTTCGCAGGGATAATTGCATTTTCGGACTCGGCGAGAGGTAAGGAGACAGCGTTTGCTACGATCGCTCTGTGACTCACACCCTTCCCTCTGCTCCTCTGGGCTCCTGCTCGGCAAACCCCCGCGGGACCCTCAGAGGGACCCCGTAAAGGAGTTGCTGTCGGTGTGGGCTCGTCCCCTGCACGTTGTCTGTCTGCGCGGGGGTCCAAGCTCGTGCCCACGCGTGGTACCTCCTTCCTTGTGTGTTTCAGGGCCATTGGTTTGGATGGAGCACGGTCGCTCTGGGTTTGCAGAGGTCTCTTAGGTGCAGGTGGACTTCTAGAAGCTTTTCTCGCGCGTTTGTAAAAATACACAGACAATTTTAAAGAATAGCAAGTGCATTCCTCTGTGGATCAGAAATACCTCTCCCCTCCTGTAATCCCTCCAGCCTCTGCCCTGTATATTCCCACTACTAAACTAAACAAACACATCCATTAACTTCCTCGGTGACAGACAAATGACAGTTCCCAACAGCAGAGCGTGTTTTAACGCTGGGGCTCCAGCAGTTGATCAGATTTCAATAAACAGGTTACCCTACCAGAGGCACATTGAAATACATTGACCTGGGAGTGACAGGAGGGTGGAAAAAAAGAAGTTTCTTTATGGGAAGGTGCTTTAAGCAAAACTCTGGGTTCGGTGGGGAGGGAGCAGTGGCTTTTCCTCCGCTATCACTTGTGTCGTACCTTGGTGGGTGCTGTCCCTGGAAAGCCTGAATGAGAAACCATGCTTTCAGTTGCCCCGGCTCTGGTCACAAAGGAGGGGCTGCATTGTTCCAGGAGAATGGGGGTATGGCTTTAGGATGCAGATTGCTCCAGCTGCAATTCCCAACAGTATCGGAGTTGCATGAATTGTTGAAAGACCTTTAAATCACCCAGTGCCATGGAGTTGTGAATTAAAAGGTTTAAACTTGCCCTTCTCTTGGGCCATGACTTGCCAAAAATAAACCTTGGGGGTGAGGGTGGGAAAGGAGAGGGGGAATGTTACTCTAAAAACTCAAGGTTTGGTTAGTGCATTGCCTTTTTTTTTTTTTTTTTTCCTTCTTGGCATTGACTCCTGAGCAAATATTTTATGGAGGCAAAAGCACTATAAAATGATTCGGCTGGAAGCTGAATGAAAAAGAAAACAGTATATGGGCTGTAAGTCCTGCAAGTCTGAATTCCAGACAGAGTTTACAAAGGAGACTCAGTTTAAGTTGTAGGCAATGGGCAGCAGTGTATGAATTAAGATGATCCCATGGATGTATATTATTGCAATGGACCTAAGAAGTTGGTGGAGTTCCGGAAAAGATCTGAAGTGGGCAGGAGAAGACAAAAAAGATTTTTGTCTCTGTTGTGAATCGAGTATCGGCTGCTTTACTGGCTGACCCTGTTTAAATTTGGTTTGCACTTGTCTTGCTCGTACTCTTCTGTTGCCCCTGGAAAATGAAGTGCTGTGGGCTGTTGCCGTGTGAAGAAGCGTCAGAAAATTAACAGTGGTAATTTTAGGACATCATAATTTTTCCTATGGAAAGGTCTTTTTAATATAACTTTATTAGGATTGTATTGGTAGTTGGGTTATTTGAACTCTTTTTCAGAGCTGGAAAAATACATCCCATAAGTGGATGGAGAGATGGTCCTGGTTATTTAAAATGACACAGAAATAGAGTTTAAAAACCAGGGCCAAACCCATTAAAGATGTCATTCATTCATGTGCTGATATAAAGAAAGGGAAAACGAAGAAGAAAAAGGTGTCACTAGTGTAAAAAAAAAAAAATAGACAGAACTCTAACATTTAAACCTTTCTTGGCACCTCTTGAGGTTGAGAGTATTCTTGATAGTGGAGGACATAGATGAAAGATCAAACTTGTGAGCAGAGGTGAGACACCCTCCAGCATGTTGCAGCCTTATTTTGCACTGTCGAATATCCCCAATTATTAGACGTTTACATTGGGATAACTTCAGATTCTTGGAAAAATGTGCCCAGTTGTTAACGTGCTTGTGGATTTTTTCCGAATGTATCATACGGTGGGTTTGGCCGCTGGAGATGTATAAAAGTTACCTGTTTCAGACACTCGGGTTTTATGGACAGTCCTTTGGCCAAATCTCAGCCTGAGGTCGCCAGGCTTTACTCTGGAGGAAGAAGGACTCTTTGTTTTGGACAAACAGTGTTTAATTTCTGTATCCTGATGGCAAATTTAGATGTGTGTGGCCCAAAGTGTGCCAATGCCTCCTCATCTGAGGTGTCAGGAGTTAAATAGGTGCTCGGTGGCTTGCAATTGAGTGAGGAAGGTTGCCGAGGAGGCTCTCTGTGAAAGTGCTGGTCCTTCTTTTCTATTGATATGAGCAAAAAGTAGCTTATGCTGGAATTAGGATGTTAATTTGGAGCCAGCTGATTGCGTGCCCGTGTTCGGGCATTTGCACAAGGGGGCAGAGGTAAGTTGCCCACGCGCTCCGGCTTGGATATTTCCTGACAGTGGAGTGCTCAGCTGCAATCTTGCATTAAATGTTATGTTGTATTATTTTTATATCTTTATTTAGGTGATGCCTTTTAAGGTGAAGGGCTCCGCAGGGATGACTGGTTGGGCTAATGTAGCAACTTTTTGTCCCCCACAGCAAACGAGGGCATTTTTCCAGGTTAAGAGCTGTGCCTACTGGCTCTGTCCCTTCTTATGACCCAATGTGTCACATCGCTGATGTGCAAAACACTGCAAAACAGGGGATATCTTAGGAAACAAAGATAAACTCTTAAGAAAGAGGCAATACATTCTCAAAGTATCCACACAAAGTGGAGAACAAGTCTGATTTTGGAGGTCCAGGTGCAGAACTCTCTGTGTCTTGAGGGATGAAGGATGACGTAGCTCTGAATAAGTTTGAACTGATGCTTTTGGGGCTGAAATGTAAAGACTGTGGCTAAGGGTTTGTCTACACCTGCAAATGCACTGGAATAACCGTTCCAAAAAATGTAATCTGGAATAACTCCCCCGGTGACCAATCTTATTCCAGACTAAGTATCTCCTGGAGGAAACCTGTACCAAAAAAGTCTCCCTTGGGAGCTATTTTGGTAAATATCCAAGCCCCTTCTTTCCCTTGTGGGTGAAGACAAGAACTTCTTTGTGCACAAAATCCACTCTTTGTGAACAAAACATGCGTGCTGTGGTTTTCTAAGAGGGACTGTGCCTTCGAGCTGACAGCCAAGGCATAGGGCAGCAGCTTCAACCCCATTGCCTGCTGCACCGGACAGTGTCAGCCCTGAACCTGGGATTATACTGCAGGTCTGGTGGCTTGTCCCTCATGTCACTCCATTCCTGTTCTTTCCAAGCAGCCCTATACTGGGCATAAAAGTCCTCAGCGTCCTGCCCTGGCCCTCCTCCGCGGGGACGAATGCCATCTTGGGTCACTAACCTTTAGTGACTATGTCCTGCAGCAATGTAGCTCCTACCACTCCACACCTCCGGTCGGATACAGGTAATACAATCTGATATTTTCCTGCCTATGTTATCTCAGTGACACACAACGCAATATTTGTTCCAAATCTGTCAAGTTGCCATCGTATTTGCCTTGGTGACCGTATATGGTAACATTGGGATGTGCTTGGCTTGGTCCCGTGGCTTAAACGAGATTTCGTATGGTATGTTTAGAAGTTTTTGGTAAGAGCAGTAACAACCCTCCTGTTAGCGAGTAAACTGATATTCTGCTGGAAACTAATTAGTTTGGATGTTGATTTCATTTTCGGTGCATTGCGTAGGGAGGGGAAGAACGGGACCTTAATTGCTTTCTGCTCTGGCACTTTTCTGTGCGACACTTGGCTTGCAGACCTGGTTGATGCCTGCTTTACAGGGAATTTACTGATGGGGCCACCTCAAAATTCAACATTTTCATGCAAGAAATAACGTTATGTGCCATTTTTGTATCTTTGAATATTGGAGAAAATGGAATAGGATGCTAGAAGGGGGTTTTTTATTTCTTGGGTGACGAGTTCTTCTTCATTTGGGTGAACTTATTTACTATTCTGTAACTTTGGGATTTATAAGAGTGAATGGTAGTAAATGTAGAAAAAATAAATAAGAATAATATGGGAGAGATGGTTCTTGGCTTCTGTTTTGCTCCTTTATTCTTCTTGTTACCAGATACAACAATTAGGTAAATTCTCACTTGTGAAAGAGAAGCATGTTCAGGTCTAATAGCCTGATTCAGATTTTACGTAAGTCGCTGCACATCTTCTACTTAAGTTTGGGGCATTTTTTGGATTGTGCTCTTGGGGAACTTGCTCGTGAATAATCTGTCAGCATGACTTGTACCTAGAGTCAACATGACGATCTAAGAAAATCCTGCTTTTTTTTATTTTAAATGCCAGTTCCTCCCTTCTTCTGAGGCTGTTGGCCGCTTTAAATTGCGGCTGAGTTTGAACATAAAATACAGTGTGTGTCATACTGGAAAATTAGGGTTGATTTTTTTTTTTATTTTTTTATTAGGAATATTACAGAACTCGGCAAATTGCTCAAATACATTTAGATTTTCCTTAAAGGTTTTATAACTTTGTTTTCCAAGTCTATATGTTTCTTTGACCTTCATTGAAAGACGCAAACAGCAAATTAAAATACGCCTTTTCTGTGATGAATTTGTACACGGCAAAGGCTGGACTCTGAAGTTTGACTTTTAGACACAGAAGAAACTTTCATGTGCCGTGAGGGAGTGCTTCAGAAATTACAGGAAAATGTTTTTGTTTTTTTTTTTCAGGAAAAAAATGTCATTCAAAAACAGAAAAACAAAAGTGACACTTGCTAGCAAGTAGGAACCTGCTTTTCAAGGTTTGGGACTGTGGGTACTAATTTATTAGCTACAGATGAAGTTTGTCATCTGGCATGAGTTGGTTGATAGAGCTGATCTTTTCCAATGACCCATCTAATAATTCCTTTTCAAGTGTCTGTCTCACCACGGGCGACGCTGGTACATCTGGGTGCAGAATACTTGTTACGGAATAGCTTGAATGCAGTAGCGATGGTCACTGCCTGGCTCTGCATTTTTGGATTAGTTATTAGAAGAGGGAAAAGTTTCCACCAAAATGGGAAACTAATAACACAGAGGTCCTCTTGTGCTTAGTTTGACTTTAAAAAAACTCCAACAAAACAATAAAAACCCACAAAAAACCCAATAACCTTTAGTCACAGTTTTATTCAGTGGGAGTAGAACCAGTGCAGCTTTCTGATTTTCCTGAGATGTGAAGCTCCTACTTGTGTCTGCAGTGACTTGTAAAATCATGCTGCTCAAAGGGTCCGTGCAAATGTATCCCAGTATTACAGGAGTTGGTGGAAATGCTCCTTTCTCCCCTTTCTTTCATTAACCTGCTCATTTTGTCTTGTTTCAAGGAGTTTGTCTTTTATCTGACCTCTTCCTTTGGTTTTTGGTGAGCTGCTCAAGCTGAAATGCATTTGATCTTGTTTTGAACATATAATTTGGATTTCTATTCCTTTTCTTGTTCTCTGTAATCAGCCTTGACCTGGAGTTTTCTCTAATAAAAATGACTCCACACATATTTAGCTACGTTGACCTGTCCTAATTTTTTGCACCCAGGTGAAACATTTGGGTCATATTAGGAACTTTTTTTTTTAAAGTAGAGCCAGTGTGAATGTAGAAGTTGCACAGATCACTGTCTGATGGAAGCCTATTGAGTCTGGTGCTCATTCGCAGCAGCTGTGGTACTAAGGTAAAAGAAAAAACTTGCCAAAAGTAAACTTGAATAGTCTGATCCTGCTGCCTCGATGTCATACGAGATACGCAGATGCAGCCCATGCCAGTTTTAACAGGTTAAGACCTGACGCAGAGCCTGTGAGTGCTGGTGCTGTGACTCCTACTCACTCCCATGGGTTTTGGATCCATCCCTGAAGGATGAATTACACAGATTATCTGTGATATTAACCCTTGTATTGATCTCTCTTGTACAACAGCAGAAGAGATGTGGGCTAAGTGTGGAATTTTGGATCTTGCTGTTCACCTGCTTGACCAGACAGCTTGGACTCAGTTTTTTAATTCTGGAAACACATTGCTTCTGGCCTCTGCAAGCTCTGGCTGGTGCCTGGAACATGGGCTGCCATGGCTGAAAGCAACTTGGAAGTTCATTGCTTTAGCTTTGGGTGGCCGTGGAGGGGTTTGTCCCCAAAAGAGGGGTGCCATTCTAGCAGTGTTGCTAAGTGTGGAGGGGCTGAGGACTGGCCTGAGTGTTATTTAACAAGTTAATATATGCTGTTTGCTGCTGAATCCGTTCGCATCTCTGATTTTATTTTTCCACCCCCCCCCTTCCGAGTCAAATAAACATGGGCTGGACGGAGTTTGGTTGGTTGCCCTGATCACACAGTCTCCCCATTGTATCGCAGTAGAAGCACAGCATCCAGCAGTGCTGCGAATAACCTAACGTTTTCATTTCATCACAAGTACTGCAATTTTCAGGAAGAAATTCAGCCAATAACTCCAGGCTACTTCTTCCATTAAGTGTTCAAACTTAATTTTGAGCTTCACTAAGGGAAGAAAAATGTAAATTGGGAACAGAGGCTTCTCAGAGCAGGTTAATGTTTCTCAGGACTGCTGCACCTCTTTTCTCAGCCTCTCTACGAGTGGCTTCTACCTTGATGGGACCCAAAATAATTTCTCCTTTTGTCTGCTAAATTTATTTCTTGAAAGATTTATACAATCTTAGGTATCCTGTCAAGTGACTGAGATGTGAGTAATGCAAGAGGTGTCATACTCTAGATACCACTTGGGTGGTGTTGACTTTGGTGAGTGTTGACTTTGGTGGGTATTTTAGGAGCTGTCAGTGTTAGATAAAAACACAGGAACAACAGACAAATGCAGAAATTAGGACTTAATTTCTGCAATAGGCATTTAAAAAAAAATTGTGTTCTCTTTGTTGGGTTTGTGCCCACATGCCCTGTGAACTGAGTTTGAAAATGACGTTGTGCAGACTCTTCATGGCAACTGTGGGCTTGCTAGTTCTGTCCAGAACAAGATATTCAGGAGATGGGAAAAAGCTGAAGGAGGACGTGGAGAGAAATGTAAACAATAGTCAATGTCCAAGAGGAAATTTATCTGGGATTAGTGTACTGCTGTCCTTCAGACCTGGTGCAGCCAGGCCTTGGGAGAAGATCTCAAGTGGGCAGCTTGGGTGCTCTGAAGAAGAGGTTGGGATGCGGCTTTTCCAAATCTGGGCTGTATTTCTCTTTTCACTCCCGTCCTCCCAGGTACCCTCACATCATTAGGTATAGGTGTGATGCTTAATTGGCTTTTGACCAATGTAACTCTGAGGAGGAGCATTCCATTGTAAAAGGGAGGTTTTAATTGTGGTAGCTAGTACTTCACTATTGCCTTGTATGGATTTAAATCTTCCCTCTTCTAGACAGAAGTGGATGGGGTGAGGCTGAACCAAGCCCCAAGGAGAGAGAAGGGACAGTTACTCAGTCCCACCAGCCTCCCAAAGCTGAACAAACGAAACTACTGGAATTAGGCTGCTGCAGACGCTGGAGCACTGTGAACTGGTTTCTTTTCTTCCTTTTTCTTCTTGACTCATAGGTTTGTATGAGTTGGAGTAATTGAGGAAGCTATTTTTCTTAGTGTTTGTTCTCACCTAAACAGATCTGTTAACACTGGTTAAGCAATGACAAGTGTCAGACAAGTTACAGGTGTATGAACTGCATGTCAAGGATGGAAGGGTTAATGAATAACAGGGTAAAGCTCTGGACATTGTGGAATATCTCCCAGGGATACTACAAGCTCTCTGTGGAAGGAAGAATGCTTGTTTGGCATCAACCAGTCGATGCAAAACTGATGGCTTAAACTCCTTCAGGGTGTGGATACCCTCTGAGAGAAGATGCTTTGAGTCCTCTCAGTCGCCTTCTGGGTGGATCAAAATCTTTCATATTCTTCTGCAGATTAACACATTGTTTTCATGGCAGTCACAGTGTCTCTTTAGCCAGAGAAGTAAAATTAGGAAGTGTTTAATGTACTTTTGGGCAGTTTAAAGTGGGAAACTGGGAAAAGAGTTGCCAGCTCCACCAGCATATGGAGATCAGGCTCTGTGCTCTGATAAGTCATTTCATATTTTAATATTTAATATTCAGGGTCGAATATTGCTCTCCATTACAAAGGTGATAGTTCTTTTAGGTTCAGTGAGTTGTGGCTGAGTAGCTGTGAGTAGGATTTAAATTTATAATCCTACCAGAGAGCAGAAATTGGGGCCTTGTAAGACCAGGCTGTGTTTCAGTTCTGTGCAGTGTGGCACCAAGCCATGGGAGGGTTCATCGTGATCTGCAATAGTTAATATAAAACTAGATTAACAGATCAGAGCTGATGAGTATCTTTCCTCCTCCTGGTATTGCCAACCAATCAGAAATGCAGTATTGCCAGGGTTAAGTTTGTTAAGGGCTAATGAGAGTGAAGCTTTCAACTTAATCATAGTTGAGATAGGTGTTTAATTTCCTTGACAGGTTTGACTGACAAGGAATTGTAAACCTATTAGGGAGATATTTGCATATGCAAGGGAACTGGCTTTGGACAGTTGATTTTCTAATTGCCGGATTTGTTATCTGAAAATATTTGCCTCTGCTCTCAGCACACATCTATTGTTTCTGGGATACAAAGAGACACAAAGAAGTGGTAGAGACTAGTCAGAGCATTTTGCTCAAGGGCTGGAGAAACTCGAAGGTAGGGATGGGTCAGTGTTTTATCTAGACCAGAGCAAGGACCTGCTTGTATCACTAAGGCAAATGCTTTTCCTGATTCCCTGCTTGCTCAAACAGGGGTAGGCCAGAGGATTTGGAGGATTTCAAGCTGTATTTTGTGACAGTGCTATATATAGGATTAATCCTGGCATTGGAAGTTCATTGGAAACACAAGAGTGGTCTTTCTTTGCAACTGGAAAAGTAGCCTCAGGGTATGTAATTTGAAGTTCAGTTGAGGGCTAATTTCCCAGGTGAGTAGTCCTGTTGGGAGGAGGATTGTAGAGTCACAGGGATGGGAATCTGTCCCTTTTCCCCATGTTTTACCACTAATCCCAAGGAAGAAAACAGCAATGTGCTACCCAAAAGTAGTCACAGCAATACACCTGTATATTTATACTACTTATTACTATTTATTGAGAGTTTTCAGTGAAGGAAAAAAAAATAATTAAAAAAGTGACCCAAAAAGTACTGCTCAGCAAGGGCAGTGTTTCTCTTCTAGATAGTGTCAGGAGAAAAAGCTTGTCTTTCTGAAGACCACAGACTAGCAACGTGGAGTTTGAGGCTTATTTTTCTTTTATCCTAGAAAATCCAATAAATCCAGTAAATTCTTTCAGTGTGGTCTTCCAAGAGTTTTTCAACTTCGTCTGACTCGCAGATTATTGGAGTGCCATTATAGACTAGGGGTCAAGCAAGTTAATTCCCAGAACAGTGTGCTGCCCTGTTTTCAAACTGTGCTAATCAGGGTTTTGAGTCAAAGCACGGTAGTTTCCTTAGTGAAATTATTTTCCTGTTAGAAAATTACAAATAGGCTCTGACTATTCGTATTGGCTTCGGGCACTGGAGCACTTGCATCACATGTGGAGCAAAGCCCCTGAGGATGTACTCGCTGTGGATCAGGGCATTCATGGGGGCTCATTTCCAGCTTCCAAGATAGAACTTGTGAAAACAGGCTGAAACTTTGTTAAAAAAAAAAAAAAATTGTTATGGTTGCATTTAGACCTTTAGCAGGACACAGAGAGGGGAGCCCATCTGAGCTGTAATGGGAATGTCCTTTCCCAAAGGAGACATTTGGTGGAGTTATTTGGTTACCTCTCCCCCTCACCTTTTTGTAATTGACTCTTGTTTACTTTTTCCTCCTCCTTTCCTGACATTTATTACCACTGTTTAGGCAGAGGAAATGAATTAACATAATTTACTAGTTTTTAGAACAAGACACATTCCCTGCACGTACCTGTACACACGCTTGCTGTCACCCTCCCAGTGCGGGCAGAGGAGCGTGTTTACAGAGTCTGGGTCCATTTAGGAAGAACAATACCCTGATTATGGAGGGCAGCCTCTTATTCCCAGAAACCAGAAGGAACCATTCACTTCAAGCAGCTACTGCCCATTTAAGGTACAGGTGGTGCGAGTTGCTGGAAGGGGGGAATAAATCTGTTGTGGACACAAACCAGCAGCATTGTTCTCCACGGAAGCTGAATTAGGAGTGGGAGTGAGAAATGGTCTTGGGATAAACCAAGCACCAAGTTTAAGATATACCAGTGTGCAGAGAGGTGTTGTGGCTTCCAATTTAATTTCCAAATAATAGCTGTGAGATTTCATGGGGAATTATTTGGTGCTTCCTGAGCTGGCAAGGTGCTGGGGAGGTTGGGTGGGAAGAAGATGGTAAGTGAGCTTCCAAGTGTTTTTTGGATGGGCTGAGTTGGGTTGAAAGGTGCTGTTATGCATGAAATGCTGGTCATTTCTAATTGCAGTCCTGCACCTGTGCCTGGTAGATAATGCTGGAGACATGTCATATGGAGCATTTGCTTCACATGATGTTGGGAAAGGTCAAGCACTTGATTTCTGTCCTGTTGAGTCATTAGCGGCACAAATAGGACCCCACTTCTTCCACCCAACCACAGCCACTCGGATCCTAGCAGTAAATGCTTCTCAGGTGTGATCTCACGTCAGCTGAAGATGACTGAACTTGACCCCACCACCATGCTGTCCTTGTCCTGCTCTGCTCCCAGGTTTGTAACTCCCTTGTGCCAGAGTGAGAGCTCTTCTGACCTTGCTGTTGGGTGTTTTGGGGAGCTAACTTGGGCAGGAAGCCAACCTGGAAAAAAATGTGATGAGTTAAATTGTTATGGGAGCATGACCTGAGCTCGTGGGATATTACAGTGTTACCACAGGCAGCAAGTCCTTTCCATTGCCAGTTATAGCAGCAAGGCTCAGTACTTTGGAGGACTGAGCATTTCTGTGAACGCTTATAAAATGACCCTTTAGGAATGCAAAATGCAGCAGGGTCCACACTGCAAAATGTAGCATTGCCTGTGGGCAGTGAATAGGGAGGCTGAAAAAATCACATTTGGATCTTGGATTCTCTCCCAGTGGATCCATTGGAAAAAGTGTGGAGGGGAAAAAAAAGGAGGAAAAACGGAGGTTCAGGGGAAATCTTCTCACTCTCTACAACTACCTGAAAGGAGGCTGTAGAGAGGTGGGGGTGGGTCTGTTCAACCAAGGAACAAGTGACAGGACAAGAGGAAATGGCCTTAAGTTGCACCAGGGGAAGTTTAGGTTGGATGCGAGGAAGAATTTCTTTGCTGAAAGGGTTGTCAGGCATTGGAGGGGGTTGTCCAGGGCAGTGGTGGAGTCCTCATCCCTGGAGGGATTGAAGAGTCGTGTAGACATAGTGCTGAGGGACATGGGTTAGTCATAGGGGACTTGTCAGTGTTGGGTTAATGTTTGGACTCGATGATCTTAAAGGTCTTCTCCAATTGAGGCAATTTGGTGATTCTCTATTACCCTGGTAGAAACTTCTCATCTGGAGTGGTTTGGGCCAGTCTGAACAGGCAGGAATTATTCCCCATTGACTTTTGCTCTTGGTTCAGCTCAGAGGGTAGCACATCCCTGACCCTTTTGCACTGGAAGATTCCAGCATTCACACTCCATATCACGACAATTTTCTGTTTGCTCAGCATTCCCTTGAAATTTGGAGTGTTTTATAGGGAAACAGGAATCTTCTTTCCTCTGTCCTCTACTTTTGGCTTCTGAGGGAGAAGGATCATTTTGGGGAGTTGGGAAATAGCAAGTTAATGCTGCCAGTGTTTGCTGGCCCTTCTATGGCATTGCTGACTGTAAGAAGGAGCTGCTCTGTCAGGCAGCACAGCCGGGCTGCAACCAGCACTGCTGGTGATGGAGTTGTCTCCAGTCCAGGCACAGTGTGCATCGACCCAGGTATGGAGGTGAGTGTGGTATGTCACCCAGGCCTGAGAGGGAGCCAGGTTCAACCCCCAACCTTGGCTTCGTCTCTATGTGGACTTCTGACTGCTGATATGGCTTCAGGGGGTTGCAAAAATAAGGGAGGGAAAACAACTTGTGCAAAATGTTCTCCACAGGGGAAGATATTTTTCCAGGGGAGCAGAGCCAGTAAGCTGAACAGGTAAAGCTGCAGGGCTGCATGAACAGTGCTTTTAGGGGTTTTCTGGAGGGGGGTGTTTATGGTGACCTGTGAGATATGGTGGGTGAATTCTGGCTGGGGATGATTGATACATGTCTAATGACATGAACCATGACCATGCACCCTGGAGAAACTGTGGTTTTTGCTTGCCCAATGATCCAGTTTTTGTCAAGAGGGGAAGGTCCTGGTGCATGTCCCAGTACCCATGTGAAGGCTGCTGGGGTTACTCTGCGTTGGAAGACTAAACTTTTGTACATTCAGGAAAATCAGAACTTGGTACTAAATAATTATAACTATCCCAAGGCAGCAGGGATGGGGTTTTTCTGAAATATCCTTTAGAATCTGCCAGATCTTCTCATGTCTGGATGATGTGAGAGGGGCAAGCACTGGTTCCCATGCTGGCTCATGGACTGCAAGAAGAGCAAGAAGAAGAGGGCAATAAGAACTGCTCTAGGGTCCATCCCAGTCTGTGTCACTGCTCCAGGGTCCATTCTAGTTTGTGTCACCACGATGGCTTTTTGCTGAGAGTGTGAGGCTGTGCGGTGATCTGTGGAAAAATGTGAATCTTGGCAGCAGTCTCTGATTCAAAATATCTGGGAAACACTGAGCTGGGAGGTTGAAAATACATCTTTGGGGTTTCTTTCTCCAGAAGGAAAAACAGTGTCGAGCTTCCACTGAGACAAGTGTTTAAAAGAAAAAATGTGCAACACAGAATTAAAAGGGAACAGTTTAGTTATCAGACACTAATTGAAATAACAGCAGAGAGGAACAAGCCTGAATGACTTTTAATAGCCTCTTGATTTGGTTCTTTTTGTTCATGTACTTACAGGTACTTTCCCTTTTACCTCTGCAAGAGTAATGCAGATACTATACTAAATGCAAAAAATAATAAAAAAACCCACCAGCAAACCAAATAACTTGTCTGAGAGAGATGAAAAATGCACCAAAGTAATTGAATGAGATTTCAGCTGTAAGTATCCCAGCCTTAAAACCAGAGCAGGGCCTTCTGTCCATGGCATGTGTTGGAGGATATTTTGCTACAAGACAGGTATTAAGGCAGAGCTGGAGGAGGACTGCAATGTCTAATATACTTAATATTGCTCTTGGAGAGCAGGTCAGCAAATGAGCAATGGTTTTGGCTGACAGAATGAACACAGCATAAGGCAAAGTTGTTGTTATAGCTGGTGTGATTTTTTTTTATTATTATTTTTTTTTATTTTTTTAGTATTGGGGTTGGTGCCTGGAAGTTCTAATGGTACCAAAGCCCTGTTGTTGTGTTAAGGGCTGTCAAACCCAGAATGAAAGACAGACAGCTACAGACTTAACTGCAAGGTTCTAACAGCTCTGTATATACAGACTTTATGCTTTACTCTGACAGAGGCTCCCTGCAAAAACCAGACCCATCGATCAGCTGAATTTTATTTTACCCGTGTACACCTGGGAAACATGAGATCCCGTATTTGCCTACAGTGTCCCGTGCAGAGCAGACATTGCCCTGATAAGGATTTCTTGCTGCTGCTACAATACAGACCCACACAAACGAACGATAATCTTGTGCTCAAAGCCTGGGCAAGTGCCCAAGGCGAAACAGGTGCAAAGGTGTTGTTCATGCAGAGGCTGAAGGGCTTGCACCGCACTCCCAGCATGGGCTGCAGGCGTGAATCACAAGCGAAATCATCCCCTCTCTGCTGGGTACAAACTTCATCGTTGACTTCAGGGAGAGCTAGGCATTACACCAAGTTTATTTTTGATGGAAACAACCATCGAAAGTCCTTGAATGGAGAAAAAAAAAATTATTCAAG
>NW_010333998.1:0-237 GCF_000700745.2 Antrostomus carolinensis
TCTCCCTAATGACCTGAAGCTCTTTTTAATTACTTTTGGACATTTTCTCTGTAATCTTGTCGCTATTAACTTGGATGACCAAAAGTGGGCAGTAGCCTGAGGGCTGCATCAGGCCAGGAAGGTTCTTGCTGATATCCCTGACCTGGGCCCCAGGGAGACAGCAGACTTCCCTTTGGGAGGGATCTGGTTGACATATGGGGCCCTCAGTTCCCCTCAGACGGGGATCACCTCCCACAA
>NW_010333999.1:0-10917 GCF_000700745.2 Antrostomus carolinensis
CACAGCTGGGGGGCGCGGGGCTCCCCCGGCTCCGGTATCCTCCTCCACCCGCCCCAACTTCCCGGAGAAGTTGCCATTAAAAGCGTTTTCCCGCTCGATAACCGCCCCTCATACCCCATCACCCGGCCGGACGCCGTCCCTGCTCCCTATACCCCCCGAAAACAGCTCCCCGCCGCTTTTCAGGGAGCCCTGATTGCAGTTTTTCAGCTCAATACCGCAGCGATCCGTAAGGACCTGTTGGAGCAACATCTAGATACACAGAAACCCAAAAGCTCCCCTCGTATGCTTAATTTTTAATCATTTTTAATAGCAAACCCTAATAACGTTGGTTTTTACGCGTCCTCTCGTCATGCCTTGAACTTGGCGGTTGCTTGTGCTTCCCATCTATCGTTATTTGCCCAAACAACACACATCTTCAGACGGAAAAGGTATGTCCCACAAGAAATGCAGTTATTTGCTCAAACGATAGCAAACTAAACAATCATTTGTTTAAAATATTGATTTATTTATTTGTTAAAATATTGTTCCAGTGCTGGAACAACTGATTGAAGGCGTCTCGACCCGTGCATGGATTTTTAATCTCCCGCGCTGTCCAGAGGAATCAGAACCTGGTTCGTGTGCTAAAGCCTAGCTTAAGGGTGACCTGGCACCTTGTGTTTCTTTTCTAACTTGTTGCTTTTATAGTCATCAGTCGTGCTAAAAGGTGTTGAGGTCAGTAAACGAGTGGGAAGTACACAATTTATTTTACTATGCCTCTAGCTGCACTTCAATCTTCTGGTCCCTAACTTGTAATTTTTTTTTAAATAAATACAGTTATAAAGAGGTATACATGGTTCTGAAATATTGTGCCATTAATACTATATGATAAAATGGCGCCTTATGTTAACACACTAATTTTAAAGCACCTGTAAAATTCCTTCCTCACGTAAAGGTCCCTTGGCAGCCTGGTGTCAGGCTGTGCTGGAGGAAAAAAACACTTTTTAAGGTTTTTTCTTCCCTGCAAGGGTGAAATTAGCAGTTTTTTCAGGCCAGTGTGCTCTTTGCAAAACGAAGCTGGGCTTTATCACCCCAAAGTATTTCTTCTTGTCCCTCCCACCCACCTCTTTTGGTTAAGATATACGATGTCAGCATGAACTTGCTTGAAAAACTTAAATATGATCATTCACCCAATAAAATAGCAATAATTTGCTAAAGTTTGGGGCAACTCTGGCTGATTTAGAATGTTTTTGGAAGCAGGTGGGAAGAGGGATGTTCTTCCTCCCACCCCAGCCCGGACTGCAGCGGGAGCCCTCTGCAGAGGCTCCCGGCACGTGTGGCTCTTTGAGCCGGGAGCATCACGTTGGAATTGGCAGGCGGATCGTTTATGTTTCCAGGATTTAGGAATAATTTTCTGTCCAGATTACTCTCCTGGTCTTCTCCAGCGTTGGAAAGCTTTTGTGGCTGTTAAATCTAGAACAGAAAAGAGAATCCCGTAATAAATGTCATTTCAAGCTGGTAGGCGAGGATGCACTTTTGAGGATGTGCTGCTTTTTTCCAACTCCTGTGAGGTCTTGTCTCTTTTTTTATTTTTAAAAAAATGAATAAATAAAAGTATTCTGATAATTCTCTCTGTGCATGGGGAAAGCATACTCAGGAAATCGGGTAAAATGATGCTAACCTGTGTCCTGAGCATAAAGCTCAGTCTGAATTGTCTCTTTGAGGTGAGGTTTAATGCCCAGGCCATTTGCTGCTTTGGCAAAGCACAGAGCAGTGCCATACCAACTCATTACCCATCTGGACAGAGACAAGTGGGGTTTACTCCCCCACTGCCTCGTGGTGGGTGCTGGCACGTAATCCCCAGGCTGTCACCATGTCACCTTGCAGAAAACCCTCCTAACTGCTCCAAAAACTTTGTGCAATGCTTTTCCAGAACCTTTTTTCTTTTGAATACTTCTCATTTCATTTTGGAATGACCCTGTGGTAACAGATGTGCCTCTCTGCACAGCACCCCTCTGCAGTGGGGCTGGGGGCTTATTCCCATATTCCAGATGAGGGATCCGGGCTGTGTGGCACCGTGCAAAAAATATACCAGCAATTGCTGAACAAGCTGGGTCATGTTCTGGAAGTCGTGCGGCTGGGTTAGTGCACAGACAGCAGTGCTGGTGGAACCTCAGCCGGCTGTTTTCTAGCAGGCACCGTGATATATGGCATCAAAATCCTATGGGGGACTTGTCACATGGGACATCCATGATGGCTCTTGGGTCGGAGTGACCCTTCCAGGGTCTGGAGCCATAGCAGAGACTTACACTTGCTACTCCTGAGTTTTGAGTCCTTTCTGCCTCGAAAGGAAACCTTTTAAAAAGCCCCTGAGCATGTTAAATATATCATCTGCAGCTATGTGATTTCCCTGCCCTTTTTTAGAAGGGTCCTTGGTCTGCAGGGACCAAAATCCTCTCTGGTGGCACTTCTGTTGTGGTTCCAACAGATGCCGAGGCAGCAGACACCTTCCCCATTTTCGTTCTCTGTGTTCTTTATTTGCCTTTTTATGTTTGATTCTGGTACCTATTTAACAGCTGATCTTTAATGCCAGAAGACCCCTGCTTATCTGATCAGAAAACCTGAAATAAAAAAATCAATAATGCAGATTTTTGAGATATTATTTGGTAAAAAAGCTGGGGAGCGGAGCTGCTACGGAAGAGGCAGTTTTCCAAGGGAAGAGGAGGGTACCCAGGCTCTCTTGCCTCCATTGCTCCCGCTGGGCATGAGGAAGGAGCTGGGCAATGCTCTGCCAGCTGAATCCAGCCTTGTCCCCGCTTTATTCCTTCTCTTTCTGTGTCAGCGCTGCTGCTCCTCTCCTCTCTGTGGTACCAGAGGGAAGGGGTGCACTCTACTTACATTTATCCGTCCCACTGGCTTACGCGAGGCAGATGGATGGGGAAATCCTCTGATGAAGCTGGCGGGGTAGAATTGCATAATTCTGGTGATGTTACGGAGGTGCCACATACCTTTTAAATATTTCTTTTCTACTTTACCAGCTAAGGAACCTGTGTGCATTTGTGGTTTGTCTGCCTGATGCACTCCACCTGTAGAGCTAAGCAAAGCCAGTGAGCTGGGAGGTACCATGGGTGGGAAGATCAGAGGTGTGTTCCTGTGCAGCATCCCTTCCCTGTGAAAGGGAACAATAAAAACCTCAGAAAAGAAAAAGAATGAGAGTTTTCACCATCCTGTAGGCAGAATGTAGTGTATTCTAACTGCGGTGAAAAGATAGTTTGGGTAGAAATGATGCTGGGGACGGGGGATGCATTCTCTGTCTACCACACAGAGTGGGACTCGGTCTCTTCAGGTCTTGCTAAGCTCTCCTACGTGCCTCAGGTTGATGCTTTTAACAAAGGGAAGTACCTGAAGTTCGTGACTTGCTTTCAGTCTCACACAGTCCTTGCTGTATTTTTGGGGCTTGTTTTTCCCACTCCTGAATTAAAAGTACGGATGAAGCAATTTGAATCGGGGCTTTCTAAATCTTAGAGTCAAGATGCCAGAGGTGTGCGTTATATTTCTGAGAAGACAACTGTCCTAGTTTTTAGCTGAGACCACCACAGCAACATAAAATAAGCGTTGTACTGTTTGGTATTGTCACCATAGCAGACAGCAAATAGGTGATACAGTTCTTTGACACCACTGATTACAATTGTGTGTTTATCTTCGAAATACCTTTCCATGTTTGCTGGGCTTTGCCATCAGCAGGGATGAGAAATCAGTTGTCACTGAGGGCTGAAGTGGGTGGAACTGCCCCTTTGAGCAGCAAGCTTCGGTTAAATCAGTTTAAAATGACATGTCTAATCTTGGGTTTCATCACAGCCTTTCTTCCTTATCAGCCGTCTGGCGTGCTGTAGGAGGGGCAGGACTTGCTGCACAACAGATCTCTCCAGCTTTTGAATGGGGAAAATCCTTGGAAGATCATCAGCAGCACCTCAGTGAGGAAATGAATACACTATTGGAGCATTTAGCATCACGTTTTCTTCTGCAAGATGCAGACTAGTTTCTGCTCTGGTGCTGGTTTGCTTGTCCCTCAGTGCTTTTCTCTCCCTGTAGAGTTTTGGTGGTGCACAGAGTTAATGTCACTGGTCTTTGTCTAGGTACAGCAGAGTTCTGAGATCTTCTCTCTGCTAGGATTCAAAAAGCCTGTGAATTAGTAATCTTTGTTAATTGGTGGTATGCCATGAGCCACTCTTGCCCAGCAAGATGCAGACCCTAAATAGTAGTTGAACAAGGTGTTATCTCAGAAGTCTTGACTAATGTTAATGCCTGTAATACTGTCTATATATATATGTATATATTTTGACTATGAAATGAAATTTTAAAGTGGTAGCAGATACAGAACTTGGATAGAAGCAAAGTCCAAGCTCATTTAACAAAGGTGAGGGGAATTCAGAGGGAAGAAGAATCTACAGGAACTTTAATTTTCACTAAATAGAAGCTTTAGTGTCGATCATACAGCAAACTAGGTTTCTGGAAGAATGCTCACTTGGTCTGCAAGAATCGGGAGCTTCAAAATCTAATGTGCAGGCTGCTGGTGCGTATGTGATAATATATCCTTGGTGCTACTGTGGTTCCCACAGCCTCCCAGGGCTGAGATGTTTAGTGGCTCCACAGGAAAAAGGCTTCTCGGTCAGCCTAAGGTGGCATTTTAATCCTCGTAAGGGCACACAGGTCTTCCAGCCATCTTCTGCCCTCAAATGGCCTCTGATTTAAAGCTTGATTAGTCCATCCAAAGCGACAAGTGTGCTGTGTGGCTTTGGGAAGTGAGACAACGACGTTGGGACTCTTAACAGCTGCCATATATATCCTATATATATATATATATATATACACACACACACACACCTGATGGCAGACTGTGTTAAGCCTGCTGGAGCATTTCACTTCTTTATAGCAAATTATGTGTGGGTTTTGGTTTGTTGGTTTGGGTTTTTTTTGAGAATGTTCCTGCTTTGGGGATATTGTGTGTACGTGTGTGCAGACCAGTATCTCTCAGTTGCTTCTGCTGGGAAGGAAAGCTGTTGCACCGTTGAAAGCGTAAGGGGTGAAGCAGCCTGGGAGATCAAAAGAAAGTGGAAGGACTGGCAGGGGTACCAGTGTTTAGAGCAGAAGGGTATCCAAGTTGGTGAGCAGGTTATAAATAGATGCCACCAAAGCTTTGCCCAGACTTTTCTCATGCAGCCAACCATTGTCATGCAAAATCCTGGCTAGCTCTGCTTGGGGGATGATGGTACGTGGCCAGATTTGCCTGCGTTGCTCAGTTTAGTCCCAACCCTATTAGCATAAAACCCTACATTTTTACAAAGCTAAATGCAGGCTATGCTGGAGAAGAGTAGCTCCAAGTTAACCTGCACAGCTCTTTTATTTGTCAGCAGAGACCAGCTGAATGAAAAAACAACCAAGGCAGGCACTATTAGCAAAATGAGCTCCTGGAGCGTGCTCCTCTGCTTTCCAAGTGTACGCTGGAGGTCAGACCTACTTAGGATTTGTAACTTGTAAATAAGATCCAGGTAGTGAGCTTTCTCCTTTCCTTGGGGTGAGGAGTCCTCCTCTGCCTCTGCAGGCTGTCTTCTGCCTGCCAAGTGCTTTGGGGACCTGATAAGGGACTGTTCCGAGAGGTTCAACTTGAAGAGCAACTTCAAAAAGAAATGAAGTCATCTTCCTTCTTGTCCTACCCCTTCCAAGTGAGAGACTAGTAGAGAGGGACAAGGAGGGCAAAACGCTTTGTTGCACAAAGCCTGTGATTTCAAGCCCACCGTGATCTGTTCTGAACTTCTGTCCTGCTGGTTTCCATTTACATATTTGATGTGCACTGAGATATTGGTGAAGGATCTTTGGGTTATTTGGTTAGTGATGGATTTAGACTGTGAAGAGCTGTCCTGAGTCAGTAGATGAGAATTGGCTTAGTTGGCTGTTGTACCATTATTCTGAGGGAACTTCATTCCCTCTTGTTTATCTGTGTTCGCATTAGCAGTGAATGCGTTTAGCTGTGCTGGAACTGAAAAGGACTTGCTTTGGAGAGGTCCTGATGAATTAGAGGCTGAAGAGGGTGGATTTCTCTCTGTTCTCTGTCCATCAAACACTTTAATAGGCTGCGTATGCTTTTGAGCACCCAGTGGTTTTATGAGCAGCAGATAACATCTCAAGGATGGCAATAACTATCGATGCATAGAAAACTGCACTGAAATTTGCTTGCAGAAAAGAGTAGTTCAGTCAGACAGAGCAAAGAATTCATGGCACTTTTAGGAGTGGGACAGAAGCAAAATGACCTGTCAGATTTGAAGTGAAATGAAAGCATAAACTTAAAGTAGGGCAGGAACATGCCTGTGTGCTGGAGAAGTAAAAGTACTGGAGAGTAAGTGAGAGAGCTGCTCATCAGTGCTGCTCCAATTTGCAGTTCAGCTTGATGCTGGAGAGTGGGGACCGTGATGCTGGGAGGACCGTGGCCATGTGGCATATGGTATCCAAAATACTCCCGGTGCAGTGGGTCTGTGGGTTTTGCTGTGGTTGCTTATGTGTATTAAACAGAGAGCGCTTTACTTCGGGGCTTTGTAAGTGATTTCAAAATTTGACTACGCATCCTGCTTTTTACCTCCTTCTTCCCTGCTTCTTCCCCCTTCCTCCCACATTTTAAAAGCATCTCTCACAGCTGGCTGTCATCCTACTTGGACTGTCCAGGAGGTTGGTTTTTTCCTGCTTGCAATGTAGGCGACTTTGTCCAGGCTGTATGCAGGTGACACCCTCTCCCAGTCTGTTGTATTCAAATACTGCATTCAATGAACTTTACATTGCTCAGGGTCTGCATGTGCTTAAGATGCTCATGCTAGCAACGTGCTTTGAGTGAGATTGAAGAAATAATTCAGAGTATTTTATTGCCAACAATAAGGCTGTATTTTTTGGTGATAAAACACGATTGCGTATTTCATGAAGAATGCTGAATCTTAGTTCCACTTTCCTATCTCGAGATAGCAGTAACCTAAATGAATAGATGGGAACTTGCCCTACCTGCTCTTGGTGAACTTAGTGTCCACGGCACTGGCAGGGAGCGATGAATCAATTGCATATTGTTAATTGGTCTCTTTTTCACAGGTTTTGTAGTGCTTCCCGAGCATGAGTTCAGAATGAAGCGGCGATTGGATGAGCAGGAGTCACCCGTGTATGCGTCACAGCAGAGACGTATCACCAGCAGCACCGAAGCTTTTCAACACCAGCACCGTGTGCTTGCTCCAGCACCCCCGGTATATGAGGCAGTTTCGGAGACCATGCAGTCTGCCACGGGGATTCAGTACTCGGTAACTCCCAGCTACCAGGTGCGTGCACTCATCCCTTAGCTGCATCTCGGCCACCACCATGGCATCTCATGGTAGAATTCTGTATTTGAGACAAGGTTTTGTTTTAGTAACTGGGCTTCCTAAAGAAAAACCAAGATTGGACAATGTGCTTATTGTACCTCTCATTTTAAGTGCTTGCTTTGGGACTGTTGGCTTCATTCACATTCAGGACCACCTGAACAAACGTGGTGTGGCTTGGCTTTTTTGAATGTGATTCTTTTAATGACTCTCTCAGATCATGGTCTTTGAATCTAAGAGGCAAGTGTCTGCAGGGCTTTTTCTCTGTTTTTCCTTTTTTTCACCTGGAAAAGGTTTGTTCTTATGGTTGCATTTGGTGTCTTGGGTGATGTTAAACTCAGCAGACTGGATCAGATCAGTGTTTAGCTTGGAGACTTTCAGGAAAATGGGAATGTTCCAGAAAACATTACCTCAGAGTCATTAGGTGGTATTCTACTCTCTTTTGCCTTCTTTGCAAAGAGCTGTCAGCTGGGGAGAGAAAAAAAAAAAAAAGAAGGCACTGGAGATACCTCCCAGTGAAAGACCAGGGAAAGGCTGTTTCTGCATTACTGGTCTTTGCCATGTTTTTTGCATGTTGCATCTTCCACGCTTGTGTGGCTGGTGGGCTGCTCTCTCTGTCTAGTGCCTCATTTTACACACAGCTTCTTCCTTACTTCTGCAGAAGGGATGTTACACTGATAGTAGCAGCCGCAGAGCTGAAAAGGGTGTGTTTATGCTGGCAGTCCTTCCTAAAAAGAACTTGGATGGACCAGCAAGCAAATTGTTTCTTGTTCATGAGAAGGATTAGAAAAAGTATATCCCATCTAAAAGAGGCTTGAATGGAAAACTAAGTTTGCGTGAAATGAAAAGTAATTTACTTTTTAACTTTTTTTTTTTTTTTTTTTTAAAGGCTCTTGTAATGGATTTTCCATATTGAAACTCTTCTGGTTTAATGTATGAAGTAGACCTGAAAAGTGCCTGCCTTCTGTTCCTTTCCCTGTTTTTTTTACAGGAGATACTAAGTGGAGTTTTCCCGAGTCTGCTGCTGCCAGAGAGCCGCAATTTGCTTTCCAGTACCCAAACTGAATGGCAAGAGTATAGAAGCTTATAAAGATGCATTCATTCAGATTATTGCTTGTGACACATAAATGTCATAGAAAAAAGAGAGAACCTCAACTCTGGCAGACTAAAAATCCCATTTCATGCTCCTTTCGCAGGCTGTTATGTTAGTGTTAGTGACTAGTCAGTCAGGGAGTCTGCAGGCTGGAGAGAACCTGCGTTTGTAACGTCTTTGCAGAGAGGGCTCTCCTATATTTGGAGAATAGGATGAGAGTTGTCTTGTTTCATTTTTAGGTCTCTAGGTCATTGGTGAAGAAAACAGAAGATATTTTTTGAGTAAAGTCGTTAGCAGTCATGGTTTAAGGTCAAACTGTGTTCTGCTTCCTTAAAATTTTAGTTGTATACCTGGGTCCCGGAAGACTTGCTCTCTGCCTGTGCAGCGAGCGGAGGTGGCTGTGAAGCTGTAGCTGTACGTGACATCCTCTTTGCCTTGCCAGGTTTCGGCAGTGCCGCAGAGCTCAGGCAGCCACGGACCAGCCATCGCAGCCGTCCACGGTGGCCACCACCACACCGCACCGGTGCAGCCTCATGGGAGCCAGGTGGTGCAGAGCCACACTCATCCCACCCCACCAGCCGTGCCGGTGCAGGGCCAGCAGCAGTTCCAGAGACTCAAGGTAATGCTCAGCATTGCTGCCTTAAGTAAAGCAACTTTTTAGAGGGGATCTGCTGTCAGAGGAGCTCAGCTAATGATTGTTTTATTAGTTGGGTGTTTGAAGTGAAAGTACAGTTAAACTGAGTGTGGGGATGCGTCACTAAGCTCCTCTGCTTCTGGGTGAGAGCAAGAGGGATGAAGAGCATCCCTGTATACTAAAGACGTATGGTACTAGCTGCAGAAAAGATCATCCCACGTTACTTTTGGAATCGAGTAAACTTTAGGGAAAATTTTTATAGCAGTCTTGAGGAATGGGGGAAGTTGTTGGAAGTATTTCTTTCAAATTGCTTGTGGAATTGCTCAGTCTGTGCCCGAATCCTGGGGCAGCTGGGAGCCTTTTTCTGTTTGGTGTGTAGGGGAGGCCTCCCTGCAAAGCCAACTTTCTTGACAAGGCTTAGATGCTTCTTCTCTTCAGAGGACTATGGAATGCCAAAAGAGACTTCTGTTTTTACTGAAACTCTGTTGTTTCGAATACCATAATAAAAAATGGACTTTCTAGGAAAAGATTTGGTGCAGGAAAGGAAATGAAAAAATATTGGTCAGAGTATTCATATGAATGGGTTAAGTTACCAAAACGTTTGGTGCTTTTCTGAACACATGGCATATGTGGGTGGTTGTGTAGGAGTAATTTGGGAGTCAGGAAGGCTCTATTCTCAGATAATGTGCTGTAAAATCCTTCAAAAAAGAGAAATCTCCATCAAAAATAGCCCTTTTAAGTAACCACATTTGGTTCAGCTCTAATGAGAAGGCACGTATGTATGAACTGATGCCTATTTCTTAGTCTCTTCCAAATATGGTGCAAGTCTCTTCCAGTTTTGGTGGAACCCACTGCCTTGTTGGATGAGAGGTCCTTTCCTTTGTTGAATGTAGAACACTTCATTTCTAGACATGTCTGAAAATGGTTTCAAAATATAGTTCTTTTCAGATGGGAAATCCTCCGCTGACGCAAGACTGGGGCTATAGATGATAGTCATTCTTCCTTTGCTGTCGTTTGATTTCAGATGAACAAGAGGTCCTGTGCATAGCTGCCGCAGCTGATGAGCGTGTGGCCTGGCTGTCGGAGGTGATAGGGACCCAGAACTCTCGCTTTAGGCTGTGGCTGTTCTTTAAGTACATCTGAAAATTCGATGTTGGTACAGGAACGGTTCATAAACTTGTTGCTGTTTGAGGTGTAAAACAATTTACCGCCCACAGCTGCCATTTTTTAAATCCTTAGAAGCTGAACTGAAATGTCTGGCTTTTTGCAAAAAGTGCAAGCATGTACCTGGCAGACATCTACGACACTGAATATGTCATTTCCACTTTCTGATTATTCTTAGACTTCCCTAAGAATTTCCACATATGAATGCAGGAAAAATACTCAGTCTAGTTCTGTTTATCCTAGCAGTATATTTTTTTTTTCCCTGAGTAATTCTGCTGATCCATGTTGCTTTTTGTTTCTTTTTGGTACAGTTTTATCTTGTGAGCCAGGAGTGGGGAGTGAGTATCTCTTATTCAAGTGCTGCTGGTAGTACACTAGCCAGGCTCAGGATCTTTTGCTTCTTAATTCCCTGCCCAGGCTCAAGGCTAACAGCTGTGTTTTCAAGTAATGCATGTTTTGCAGAACAATAGGAGGTGAAATAAAATCTTGTCTGCTAATATAACCTCTCTGTTCTGTCTCCAGGTGGAGGATGCATTGTCTTATCTTGACCAAGTGAAGCTGCAGTTTGGTAGCCAGCCACAGGTCTACAATGACTTCTTGGATATTATGAAGGAATTTAAATCTCAAAGGTAAGAGGCTGTATTTTGCTTCTTCCTTCCAGG
>NW_010333999.1:10951-32262 GCF_000700745.2 Antrostomus carolinensis
ACTCTGTCCTTCCTTGTGCAAAGTAACACACCTCTAACTGTAGTGTCAAAGCAGTTGTGTGCTTCCTTTTCTGAAAGTAAAATGCATTCCTTCATTTATACTAAATCTCTGCTTAGAGTGGGAGTTCACAAGTTCAGCCTTAATAGCTGATTCATCTGGCTGTCTGGTTGTCTGCCCGTTAATAATGGTCAGACTTGGGACTAGATCTCATGGGTATAAAATTCTGTCTGGGCTAATAAAATAATTCTAATGTCATTCTTAAGTTCAGTAGTGTATTTATAGGAATAAATTTTACATTGTTTCATAGCTTAGAGGTGATAAGGTAAAAAATCTAATCGCAAGTTCTTGTGTGGAGAACTTGGTGTACCACTGAAAGGGTCTTTGAGGATCGTGACATTTTGATCTTATTCCTTCTTCAGTATCGACACTCCGGGAGTGATCAGCCGCGTATCACAGCTCTTCAAGGGCCACCCAGACTTGATCATGGGTTTCAACACCTTCTTGCCACCTGGTTACAAGATTGAGGTGCAGACGAATGATATGGTGAACGTGACAACACCAGGGCAGGTTCACCAGATCCCCACTCACGGCTTGCAGCCCCAGCCGCAGCCACAGCCCCAGCATACAGTCGCAGCCTTCAGCGCAATCAACCCCAACACCAGCACAGCCAGCGCCACAGCCTCCGCCTGCCAAAATCAGTAAGGTGGGAGGCTTTGAATAACGTATGTCGACAACACGGGGATCCTGCTGCCTCCAGCTGAAACTGGTGGGGAGCTGGAGAGTGGAAAAGAAACTTCCACACTGCTTTTTCATAGTATTTGCAAACCTGCATGTGTTGCGCTTCTGCTGGATTAGTTTCTCCTTTTCAAACTTCCAGATATGTCTTAATTGATTTGACAATAATTCAGATAAGCCACCTTAAGGGTTTGGAAAGGCCTTGTTGTTTCAGTGGGGAACTGGAAGTTGCTCAGGGCAGCTGGTAAAATGTACGTGTGTTATTCAGGGAGTGATCCAGCAGCCCTGAGAAAAAGACCCCTGAAATGCATTTGACTGTGCAGGAAGAGCTTCCTAGTTAAAGTGCTGGGCATGTGTTGAACTGCCCACTTTGGTGTCTCTTGTCTCAGAATAAAAGTCCCAAGAAATTCCCCATAAAACTGCAGTCCTGATAAAGGTGTTGCTCTTGCTGCAAAAGATAGCTTGTGGTTCCAAATATTTTGGGTGATTAGGCCTTTGGAAGAGCTTGCTTAGTGATGTGGTAGATTCTGCATTGCTTGAAGTCTTGTTTTCAGATCAGGCACCTGTTGTAAAGAGTGGTCTAGTTCAGCCATCAGCAGGATGGATGCAGGGTGTTGGCATAATCAAAAGTGCAAGAGTTCAGGCAAGATGTTGCCTTTAGGTATCAGTTTGTGTGCTTGACACTGAGACCTTTGCGTAACAAATGGAATTTGACTCTCTGCTTTAGATATAATCCAGATGCTACTGTCCAACAGATGTATTTTTTGTGATTGAAAACAGAATAGGATGATGTAAGAGGCATTCAGGGAGCTTACTCCAGATGAAATATTATATAAAAATGTGGAAAGATTCGAGAGCCTCAGGGAGGGAAAGAATCCCCAAGGTTTCAAGGGTTAATCTCTAAACTGTACAATTAGCTAACAATTGGCTGGAAAAGGAAAAAAAAAATAAAAAGAATATGCATTTAGAGAGCAGAAGGATTTAAAATGTAGCAATAAGATGATCCCTAGACAAACATTGGTGGAACTTGCAACCTCCTGTTCAGAAATGGGGAAAAAAAAAAAAAAAGTGCAAAGTTTTTTTTTGCTTTTGCTTTGCAAAGCTGAAAACTGCAAAACTAAGGCATTCTGGAATTAATTTATCTGTGCCAGATTTCAAGGCTTTTCTCCAAAGCAGTAGTAGTACATGCTCTCCATGAAGAAGTAGCAGTCTCTTTCTCATGGCTGTGAACTAAGTGGTTTTCTGCCCGTGTCATCATCCTGCAAAGAATTGAACTATTTTTGCTGAAACTTTAAAATGAACCTGAGGGGCATGCTAGATATTTAGGTGAGATTTCCTTACCAGAGAGGAAAGTTATATGTAAGCAAGGCAGAATCTTGTAATGGGATGCTTCTGGCCATCCTAAGACAGTTATCTGCACTGTCAGGAGTGAAAACTCTGCATAATACATGTTTTGAAGTTTGGAAGGTGAGTGGAATGAATACTTCCTCTAGCATTTAAAATTGCTACCTCAAAAATGCTGCTAAATTTTCCTATGGCTGTTAAATGTCTAGTAAGAATATTCAAAATAATTACTCTGAGAGCCTTACCTGCCTGCCCTTTGTCGCAATATTGATCAAAATTCTAGTTTTCCCTAGCTGTTGCCTTGTTTTATGCATCCCAGAATTCTTCACTAGGGGCAAAATAACTTGCAGTGTTGGAGCAAGCCATACTTGTGCATTTTGGCTATGTTAAAAGTTTTGAGATAGTATATGTCTTTTGTCAGATTTCAGTCAAAAGCAATTAACAAAAACAGTGGTTAATAACAAGAGCTTGAATGGCCTGGCTGTTCTGTCTTCCCAATGAATTGTATTCTTTACTGGCCCACTAAATATGTATTTATTTGCTTTGGATAATAGTTTTCTTCTGCTTAGTCTATCTGTATTTGTGCTTCTGTTAATCTTTAAAACCCAACTCTGGCTGTGAAATGGTACTTCTTAATTTTGGCTCTTAACAGCAGTTTCTGCTTAGATGGCCACTAGGAAATGTTCAGTTTATGTTAATATTGTTAAATTTCCCTAGACAATATTTTCCCTGACAATATTTAATATTGTTAAAATTTCCTCGACCTGCGAAAGGAATAATTGTTTAGTAGCAGTTTAAAAAGACCAGTCTTTTAAGGAAGTGTAGCAAAAGTCATCCAGGGCAGGTATATGGGGAGAAGTTGTTTAACTGGATGTAGCAGCAGGAGATTTCAGGCAGTTGTGATGTTCCACCTCAGAGGTATCTCTATTGAATCCATGTTGTTGCACCGTTGGCATCAGATACTGGGTTGTTGCCTCTGGGGATGGTCCATACGTGGAATAAAAATGCCTTTATTCCAAACATAAAGAAATCTGCTAATTTCTAACATGACTTCTTTTCTTCTTAGCCATCACAGTTGCAGGCACATACTCCCGCCAGCCAGCAAACTCCCCCGATTCCACCGTACGCATCACCACGCTCGCCACCGGTCCAACCTCATACGCCTGTGACAATCTCTCTGGGCACCACACCATCCCTGCAGAACAATCAGCCTGTTGAGTTTAATCATGCCATCAACTATGTCAACAAGATCAAGAATCGGTTCCAGGGACAGCCAGACATCTACAAAGCCTTCCTGGAGATCCTACATACATATCAGGTGAGTGTTAACCATGCAGATTTGAGTATATGTCTGGTTATTTCTCTTTGTTGGCCGTGGGGAGCTAACTGTGTCTGTCTGAGACTTGTGTTTGGGTCTTCTGCTGGATTAGCATTGACCAGCAAGCTAAGCAGAATTCTTCCAAATTAGAAAATTATGCAGTGGCATGAAATAATAGATTTCAGTCCATCATCTTTGTTTGCAAGTGTCTGAAATGCCTTTTTGAAAATCATTTTTTCATGAACGTGGATCAGGGAGAGGCAACGTGGCCATAGTGCTATGTTAAAAATAAAGAAACCACTTCCTGGATCAGTGTATTACTAATCCAGGGCTGGTTGGGCATTTAGTATATATTTATAGTATATGTAAGTATATATATTTAATATAGATGTATATGTTAATTGTACTATCTGTAACTATACATACTATATTAATAGTACGATTCTTTACTTAAGATGCTGAGATCTTTGCTGTTTCATTCTTTATATCAGCAAGAGTTGTTTTGTTTTGTTTTATTTTTCTTTGTCACTTAAATAGTTTGTACATCCTTTCTTTTCTTCTGACACTTCTCCTCTTTCCTATGACAGAAAGAGCAGCGTAATGCCAAGGAGGCAGGAGGTAACTACACGCCGGCTCTGACGGAGCAGGAGGTGTACGCGCAGGTGGCTCGCCTCTTCAAGAACCAGGAGGATCTGCTCTCGGAGTTTGGGCAGTTCCTGCCTGATGCCAACAGCTCTGTGGTGAGTCGGCTCGGAGATAGACTGGAACTGAAATACCTAGCGGAAAACTGTTTCTGTGTGTAGCCAGAGTTCAGAAAAATATGCTTTTGCTGTTTGTTTCTTGGGGTTGGTTTTTTTTTTTTGGAGTGATCTTTTACTGAGTGTGGGAATGGGGTCAGGGTGATCAACTGTGTTTTCTGGCCATAACTTGTCTTTTAAATACAATCCCTTTGCCTAAAAGGGTTGTTCTAAGACTGCAATAAGCACAGTAAAATACATTGGTCATCTAGAGCTAGGAGGAGCAGGCATATTTTTTTGCCTGGATGTGTGGAACTCAGCTCTAATGATCTTATGGGTTTGTCTCTAAATAAGCTGTTAAGTAAGACAACTGCAGAGAAAGTGGAGTCAGTAAGAAATGATCACGGTGGCACGGTGAAGAAGCCACAGCTCAACAACAAACAGCAAAGACCCAACCAGAATGGCTGTCAGATCCGGCGGCATTCGGGAACTGGAGCAACCCCTCCAGTGAAGGTAAGAGCGTGTGCTGCTCGCTCAGTGTTCTTCCCAGGAGGCTGTGGCAGAGCGGGATGTGTTTTACGTGTCTGTGCGATGTTTTTAGTGGCACAGGCTGCAGCTTGAGAACATGGAAAGTAATGCTTACCTTTTAAGGAAACT
Source organism: Antrostomus carolinensis (assembly GCF_000700745.2). Lineage (NCBI taxonomy): Eukaryota > Metazoa > Chordata > Aves > Caprimulgiformes > Caprimulgidae > Antrostomus > Antrostomus carolinensis. The sequence goes on from NW_010333999.1 coordinate 15,743, forward strand.
CTTTGAAGTCCTTGTTCCTAAGTGCAAGGCTTTGTCTCCCATTTTCACAGACTGGTGGTGTTATCTGTACCTGAGGGAGGTAATAATTACTTTACTGGCTTGGGAAAAAGAGGGCTTTCCCCACTTTATTATGGTGCTGCAGAATGCGTGGGGATAGTTTTGTTGGTGAATAAAGCAGTATTGGGTGGTGAGGGGGAGATGTGGATTGTGGAGTCAAAAGTCACCGTAAAGTCATAAAATAAATTTGTCCAAAATTTGTAGCGGTGTTTCTAAGGCATGTGGGAAGATAAGCTGAGAGAACGATAAAGGTGTGCCTGAAAGCTTTGTAGTAGACTCAGAGCAGATACAGTGGAATCATGATTGCTCATCTTTCCTGTGATAAAGCGTCTAATACAATGATGAATGATAATTCTCTTAACAGAGTTTGCCCTTTTCAAATGACACACGTTTTGATAGAGTGAGGCTTTGTAGCGTGATAAAAATTGTCCTGTGGCCAGGTGGCTGAGTTTTTGTGCGTTAAGGATAAGTTTGCCTGCTTTATTTGAAGGTGGTGTATCTTGCTTTGTGATGAAAAGCATTAACAGACAGAATTGTATCATTTAAATCCAGTGATTTACTTCTCCTTCTGCTGTTTCTTCTCTTCAAATAAAGGGCAGCAAAATAAAACATATTTTGGAGGCAGCTTTCTGCCTTTCTGAGAATGTAGAGTGCAGTGCTGGCTTGCCTTTATCATGGCAAGATAAAGGACCTTGCAGTGGAATGCAAGAGAGAAAAAGAAATATGATAATTTTAGGGAGGTGTAAGACTTAAAGAACTGGGTGAGTGATAGGAAAAAAACATATTTATTTTGGTAATTTGCAAGCTAGTTATAAAAAGGAGATACACTGTAGCATCAAGCAACTAGTTGCAGAAAAGGACGCAACAGTGTATTAAAAATATTTGGATTTCTGTGCTACTGATTAGCCTTTAATAGATGAACTGGTGACACACTTTCATGCAAATTTCCTTCCAAAAAAGCCACCTTTCTTTTATTTGAAAGCAAATGGTGAGGTCAGGAAGCTGAAACCCTTGTGGGATAGATAATCAAAATATGGCAACTTGTTCTGCTGAAAAGCCCTTTTTTTTTCTTGCCTTTCTTTTTTTTTGTGTGTGTGTTAACAGAAGAAACCGAAGCTGCTTGGTTTAAAAGACCAGTCTTTGGCAGAAGCCAGCAAACATGGTGTGGGGACAGAATCTCTCTTCTTTGAGAAGGTGAGAAACAAGATCCAGAGAAAGCTGTCTCATGTCATTGCTTTATGTTCCTAGCATGTATCCATCCCAGTTTTTATTACAGTGAAGTATGTGATATATATACCACTCTGATAACACTTGTCAGCTTGACCTCAGGTGTATCGTGTGACTTCTAAATCAGATCCATTGAATTTTTGTAAAAGACTAGTAATCTTTTTTATGTGGATATTTGCGTCTTTTCCCCAAAGGTTGTTCTCCAGCTTTTCACCCGCTGCTGATGCAGTTTATTTGCAGGAATGGGAATTTTTTTCCTGTAAAGCACACTCCAAATTTTTTTCACCTTTATGAAATCCTGCTACAACTGCTGATGTGTGTGGCGTGTCTTGCTGTGTTGGCACAGCTTGCTGTACCCGTCCGCAACCAGCTGCCTGCAGTGTGGGAGCTCAGTTTACAAAGCAGCTGATTCATGTTGACATTTGGGTTTATTTTTTTACCTGAGAGATGAATCTAATTAATTGCACAGTTGTTACCTGTTGCTGGCTTACCACACAGAACAAATGAAGGATATGTGGGGTGTTTCCAAGTGATACCTTGGTGTCTTCCCTAAGATGGCCATACATTTCCTTATGGCTCAGAGGGGAGTATATAGTGAATGTAAACAAGCCTTTTAAGTAATATTCATGTGTTGATGAAAGTCTTGGTTGCTCCCTGATGATATGGTGCATTTTACAGCATGTTGTAGACCAGCTAATGGTAACTGGGAATCAATCTATTGCTCGGAGGACGCGTAGGTGTTAACATGAGTAAATCTAGAAATCCCTGCCGTAGAATTATAACTGTAATGACGAATATCTTAATGGTGATAGATCTCCATCTGATGCATAGATGTTAACTGTTCTCCTGGGAAAGGTAATGGTGTTGGGATGAATTGTTCAGTTTCCTTGTGCTGTGAAGATAAGGGTTACAGAAGCTGGATTACCTGTGATAACCCATGCTGTAACATGGGCAGAGACTCGAGCGGTGTTACCCAAGGCACAGCTCTCTTACCCCTGCTCCCTACTTGCAATATTCTCTGGTGTTTAAAGGCAACCTGGGTGGGTTTGTGGTGCTGCAGTTACAACTGGCATTGTCCACGATTCCAGCATTTCGTAATCCAGCTGTTAGGGAGCTCTTTGAGGGATTTCATGCTTCACTGCAATGCCTTTCTTCAGAGTAACACACCGGCTGCTGATGTTGCAGGGGGTACTCAGCACGGAGATGGCTCACGTCAATATCTGTTTGTCTGACCCTGTGTATGGGGCAAGTTATCCTCTTTTCAGCTCACTTAAAGATTTGCTTTCTCATTCCATATGTCATCTCCATGCTTTGGTGGGATGCATAGTGTTGAAGCCAGGTCTCCTGGACAGCGATAGCATGCACAGCTTGATCTCACCCTGACAGCAATTGTTTTCCTCTTTTCTTCTCTCTCTAAGGTCCGCAAAGCTCTGCGTAGCACAGAGGCATATGAAAACTTCCTTCGCTGCCTGGTTATTTTCAACCAGGAGGTGATCTCCCGGGCAGAGCTCGTGCAGCTGGTTTCTCCATTCCTGGGGTAAGTGGAGCCCATTTCCTTACCTGAGGTGAGAAGTTTAGTCCACCTGGTCTGTTTCTGTTGCAAAGCCAGGAAAGAAACGTTCACCTTTGTGGTTGTTCAGAGGAGTGTGTCTCGTGTGGTTGCATGGTACAGAGGAGGAGGAATGCCACTCTGGGAGCCGGGTAGTGGTTTCTTGGGCTGCAAAGTACATCTGAGATGGAGACCCTCTGCACTGCTCACTTCCTCTGCTGTTGGTTGGCTCAACTTTTATCTGGATAGCCTGCCAATGCATAGTTGTCTGACCACTAAATGACTGCACAAGTTGCTTCTGTGGCAGTGCATTCTCTGATCTCGTGTTCCCTCCAGCTCGGCCTGAGTGTCACAAAGGTGCATGGTAAGGTACGGGCAGGAAGATAGTAGAAGTTCTTGGAAGCCCTTCAAGTGGCTAGTACTATGCAGGTGCCATGTACTTTAGACTTTCAGACTTTTCCTTTATTGGAACATAACAATAAGGGACCTGCTTCAGTTTTCTTTCCAACTTCATGTTCTTCTGCACTGCCCTTTTCTATTCATTATCCAAGAGGAGGTGAGAAAGGGATTCCTAGCTATGTCTTGGCAGGCAGGCAGCATTCAAGAGCAGCGCCGGTACTGCTTGCTGTGTTTCTTCCTTTTTCAGAAGAGCAAACTGAATTATTTAGCAGCCTGTTATTGCAGTCTCTTGTTCTGGAATCACAGATTACTTCATTTGAGAAAAGATTGACTGTAAAAAAAGAGAGTGCTGATATAAACTCTGTAAAATTTCCAAAAAGCATCTGAATTTTGTCATGAAGCCAAAAATTATAAGGAATACTGTAGTTTAAATAGGAATTATGTCTTCCATAAATACCAGTAGTGTACAGAACAACTCTGTATTAATCAACTAGAACCAACCAATATCCTCTCAATAACTTTAGGCAGCAAGATTAATGTTCCTTCTTCCTGTGAACTGAGTTCCTGGTTCCAAGAAAAAAGGTGATAGCAATGTAAATTGGGTTCAGGACCCCATTACACTTGTGCTGTGCAAAGAAACTGCCCCAAGGAGCTTCCACTCTCTCCGTAGCTCAACTGGAATTAGTCACGCATCAGCAGGATGCTACCTTTAGCTAAGAAAAGTGGAATATTCAACAAAAATTCTGGATTTCTCCCATCTACCGTCTGTGCTCCTAGCTGCAAGGGTGAAAATCTGTATTGGGAAAGGTATAATACAGTTTTCTTATTCTGGTGTTGTACCTTATCTTCTGTCATGTAATGAAAAAGCAATGAATGAGCAGTGATTCAATTAGCCTCAATAGCAGGTTCCATTCCTCGTATTGCTGGAGCTTTGCATGAGATAAGAGGAGTTGAACAGATGCAGTATTTCAGACTAATAAATTCTTCAGAAAACTTTTCTCTACAAGCAGGCGAACTTGGGCCTCGCAGGCAAAGGCTTCTTCATAGTTTGTGCTGGTCTGCGCGGTCTGGGGAGGCAGCACTGGCTGAAGCAATTGCTCAGCACTGAAACCTTTTGCTGTGTAGTTACAGAACCGCTTTTCAGTTTCTTCTGGCTACTTTTGGAAAGGAAAGGTCTGTTACAAGATTAAGAACATTGACAAACAACTAGGAATCTGGCCTGGGTTTGCTACCGGGATAGTTTGGGAGACCTAGATGTGAGCCTGCAGTGAAAGCTGCAGCTGCTTTTCCTCGCTTGTCATTTGTCTCATGGGGACTGTACCCACAAGGCGTGTGGAGGATGTATCGGTGCTTGTCTGTGTATCCCTGGTGATATGAGGGGGTAATGCTAAAACACCTTAGTTGCACTGAGAGAGAAATCCATCACCTGATCGACAAACAGGTACTTGCTCCCCGTTTGATCAGGCTCTGTGGAAGTGGGATTGAGCAGAGAGGAGTCCTCTCACCAGACTGATAATTCAGAGGGGTCTTCTTGGACACAGTCTGTCTGTAGCACTCCACTGTAGCCTCAGTGTCACAACTCAGCACTGTTGGATTTCTATTTAGCTAGTTTTTCACTTTGTTCATTTTATTTTTAGGAAATTCCCAGAGTTGTTCACTTGGTTTAAAAACTTTCTGGGGTATAAAGAGTCTGTTCACATGGAGACATATCCAAAGGAGCGGGCTACCGAGGGGATTGCCATGGAGATAGACTATGCCTCCTGTAAAAGACTGGGCTCCAGCTACCGAGCCTTACCCAAGAGTTACCAGCAACCCAAGTGCACGGGGCGGACTCCACTGTGTAAAGAGGTAAGATACTCTTGGATGGGAATTGTGTGACAGAGGAAGGCCACCTCAGAGGGATGGAGCAAGGATGAGCTGGGCAGGACAGGATGGGGAATTTACTTTGTATCCCTGTGCTATGCTAAAAGGGTTCTTGGGGATGTTGGGACACGTCTGCTCTCGTACAGCTGCGTTGTGCTGCTGCCTGCACCCTGGAACTGGGGGCATGGAGCTGGGGCCAGGCAGGTGCCTGGTTAGCACTGATCCAGCACTGAGCTGTGCGGCTCCCACAGCCAGGCGTGTGTGGGCCTCGGGATCATCACAGGACGCGTCAGAGCCCCAGAAATCCCTTCCCTGGATGAATGCAGTCAGCAGTGGCACCCGCAACAAATAGCGAGGAAGTTGCTGTTTGGGAACATCACATTTTTTGTGTCCTTACACTCCTTCAGAGATGAGGGGGGGAGAATGTGGGTGACCAAGTCACACAGGTAGCAGTGGTGACAGGTGTTCAGCTGAAGCAACAGCAAGATAGTGAAAACAATCTGGGCAAGAGACAGTTGCAAGTTTTTTACTCTAAGTCCTGACGTGTCTCTGAAAAGTGTCTTTTCTTCTTGTGAGAATCTAATGACTCAGGTGTTCATGCTTTGGGTTTATGATAACTAGGCCTGACTGTCAAAACTGCCTGCCAAAATCCTTGCTTCTTTGCCTTTGGCCTCTTTGAGGTTTTTTTTTAATGTTCTGTTCCTGTTTTGGAGGTGGTGAAAGCTGCAGGTGCTCAGCTGCTTTGTCAGGAAAGGTGTTGCTGGGGTATGGATTTATATTCCAAATTAGCCTTATTTGGAGGTAGAAACCACATACTGTCTAACGGTCATGTCTGACGTGATGACCACCCAGTGTTGTTGATGATGAATCACACACACCATGAACCAGCTGGTTGCAGTTGACTAATCCAAAGTAACAGAAAAGCTCTGTTTGCCTTTCTTTTTTTCTTTTCTTGCAAGTTTTTTCTCACAGCTCCAGCTAATGAATTTTTCAGACTGCCTGGATGTTTCGGTTCTGGCTGTTTGAGGTTCTCTCCTGGAGCTTAGTGGTGTCTTGGCTTTGGAAGGGACACACAATTTTTGCAACTGAGGAATTAGATCTTCCCATCAGAAGTCTGGGCTCAGAGGTGGCCGAGTGTGACTCCTTTGGAAGACTGACCATGGCTCTTGTCTCCCTCAAAGGTTTTGAACGACACCTGGGTCTCTTTCCCGTCGTGGTCTGAAGACTCCACATTTGTGAGCTCCAAGAAGACACAGTATGAAGAGCACATCTACAGGTGTGAGGATGAGCGTTTCGAGGTAAATTGCCTTTTCTTGATTCATGTGTCAGAAAGCTTGGGGTTCTGTGAACAGTTAATGATCTGTATATAATTACACCTTTAATGCTGCTTCTTAGAATCTGTTTATATTTTGTCAATTACCTGGTTTTTTGGATAAAAGCTTGTGCTCTCTTAATGCAAGAAGCAATGGCTGCCTAACCACCTCTTGCTCCAAGCTACCACCCCTGCCTCTCACTTTTTGTGCAAAGCTCTTTGTTCACACTGCTCCAGATGAAATTGTTCAATGGCCAGCATATAATTAGTGCATCTTTTCTGTTCTTACTGCCCACGTTGTGCAGGAGAACATGCATTCCCCTGTAATAATCTGAAAAGCGATACCTTCAGGATGTTAAATGATTGACATCTTGACTTGAAATGGAAGTTAGCTTGGCAATTACCTGAATACGCTCAAGATTTGGCACGTCCTCTTGTAGAGTAACTGTCAATTGTATTCTATTCCCAGGTGTAAAATGTAATTTCTGAACAGTATCATTCTGGTAGCCTTTAAATTCTTACGCAGTATTATCTAGGTAGCAGATGAAATATAATTGGATTGTTTTAGAGCAGCCAAACATGGGAACCACTGCTCAAGTATACCTTGTTAAACATGCACGGCTTCTTGTTTCATGTCATTTAAATGGTAGTGTCTGTGAAGTATCATGTTTTATCTATTCAACGATGGCTAATGCACCGTTCACTTCAGCTGGATGTTGTCTTGGAGACCAACCTGGCAACAATCCGCGTCCTTGAGGCAATCCAAAAGAAACTCTCGCGCTTGTCTGCCGAGGAGCAGGCCAAATTCCGGCTGGACAACACTCTGGGTGGCACTTCAGAGGTGATCCACCGCAAGGCTCTCCAGAGGATATATGCTGACAAAGCAGCCGACATCATCGATGGACTTCGGAAGAATCCGTCCGTGGCTGTTCCCATTGTCCTGAAAAGGTACTGGCGGCTCTAGCACTGTTCCTTGGGGGCTCTGCTGAAGGTTAACGCGCCATATGTGATCCAGATTTATGTAAAAGTAGCTAATTCCTGACCCCAAAGGCTGTGACCTCCACAGGGCTGTAAACTAAGAAATGTGTTTTATTTTCTGGTCAGTTGCTGTATTTCATAATAATCACCTAGAAAGGGGGAATTATCCTTCTGAAACAAAAACCTTAAGCTCAGCTGGAGGGATGTAGAGCTTTTGTTTTCTCCTCTTAAACCTTGTTTCTTCCTTGGTGTCAGCATCGTGTGTAAGATGAGGAAACTATATTGTGTGGATTGTTCCAGGGCTAAATTTGATCCCTTTCCAAATCCCACGGCTGTACATGACCTTGAGCTCAAGTTGTGGTGGCTGTGCTACCCTCGTGTTCCCAACCTGGTTTCTGTTGTCAATCTTCCCTTCCTCAGTCAAGAAAAGAGAGTGGATGCTACAGCTCCTTGGGGGAGCTTGAGGAGATGTGTAAGCAGAAGGTATTCTTCCCTGACCGCTTCTCATGTCTGTGGGACTGTTGGTCCTGTGTCTCAGGACTCTGAGAGCTTGGGATACCTACAAGGTCATAGTTTCTCCACCCTGCTGCAAGGACACTCTTCCTGTGAGCTGAATCTTGAGCTGCATTGGAGGTACTTGTGAGAGAGAGTTGAGGTTGAGGAGTCCATTCCCAGGAAGCTCAGGTGTCTATGCTACAGGGCGATAACTTTGTTCATTCAAACTAAGCTGCCCCTTTCACCAGCTGGAGCTGCACAACTTTCTGGGGATTTCTGAGAGAGCTGGGCCAACTCTCGTGACTCTCCCATCCCTTTAGCCCCTCTCCCTGCTGCGGACAGCGGGACTAGAGGGCGGTTAAGCCCTCCAGCTGTCCTGGCATGCTGCAAGGGGAAGCACAGCAAGCCTTCAAGCTACTTTGTTCCTGAGCTGTGTTATGTAGCTGTGAGAGAAGCCTGGAGGGGTTTATTCAGAAGAGCATGTGCAGAGTGCCCCTCCTGTAAAGCATAAATGGGACAGCTTTCATTTATGTGCATTTTATAAGGAGTTCAGATCTTCTCAGCACTGGCCAGGAGCCATGGGCTTAGGTTTTCCTTACATGCTCAGAGTAGACCTTTTAACTCACCCTTGTTTTCTTGATCCAAGGTTAAAGATGAAAGAGGAAGAGTGGCGAGAAGCTCAGAGAGGGTTTAATAAAGTCTGGCGAGAGCAGAATGAGAAGTATTACCTGAAATCCTTGGACCACCAGGGCATCAACTTCAAGCAGAATGATACCAAGGTCCTGAGGTCAAAGAGTCTTCTCAATGAGATTGAAAGCATCTATGATGAGGTAAGGTGGTCACCAAGAGTTTCCTTCCCTCAAACTTATGTACTTTGCAAGTGCAGTTTCAGTTCCTGTTCCTCACCACTTGATGAGAGGGGAAGTCTGCACCACTGGCAGGGCTTTCTGAAAGGACGTTGGGTGGAGAGAGGTATTTGGGACTAATTTTTGTGCTGTTTTTCTCATTTGTAGAGGCAAGAGCAGGCTTCAGAAGACAATGCTGGAGTCCCCACAGGCCCACACCTATCACTAGCCTATGAAGACAAGCAGATCCTGGAAGATGCCGCCTCTCTCATCATCCACCATGTGAAGCGGCAGACAGGAATCCAGAAAGAGGACAAGTACAAAATCAAGCAGATCATGTATCACTTCATTCCAGACCTGCTGTTTGCTCAGCGAGGTGAACTCTCAGATGTGGAAGAGGAGGAAGAAGAGGAAATGGATGTGGACGAAGCTACTGGGGCTGCAAAAAAGCACAACGGTGTGGGGGGCAGTCCTCCCAAAACCAAGCTGATGTTCAACAACACGACGGCCCAGAAGCTGCGGGGCATGGATGAAGTCTACAATCTCTTCTACGTGAACAGCAACTGGTACATATTCATGCGGCTGCATCAAATCCTGTGCTCGCGGCTGCTGAGGATCTGCACCCAGGCTGAGCGGCAGATCGAAGAGGAGACGCGAGAAAGGGAGTGGGAGAGGGAAGTGCTGGGCATAAAGCGAGACAAGAGCGACAGTCCTGCCATCCAGCTGCGACTGAAGGAGCCTAGTGAGTGGTTTTGGTGGGAGGCTGGGGAAGAAAGGTGCTTCTATCTGTAGCATGTTGACAGGGCTTGTTTGGTTTCTTCAGGCATGTTACAGTGGTGACCCTTTAAGATGGAGGGGAATCTCTCTTCTGTTATCCCTGGGCAGCACTGAATGGGAGGGAGGAGATGGGAAGGTATGGGAGACGCAGGACTCAAATTGCAGAACAGTAATAAGCAGCAGTTATTTCATAAGGGCTTTTATTTTATGCTTGCACATCTAAAGCATCCGTGAGTTCCCTAACTAAAAGCTTTTTAAAAACTCTTTCAGAAAGAAAAGCCTCATGGGAGGAGGCTAGAGGTTGAAAGCAAGAGATTATGAAAGTACTTGAGGCCTTAAAAGGACTCATTTAATTGTCTGTAAAAGACAAATTCAAGCCTATTCCAGTAACTCTTCAGCTTTACTGGTAGTCCAAGGACTGAAACTCCAAGCGTGGTGTGTTCATCTCTCCCATTCTCTCTTGTTGCAGTGGACATCGATGTTGAGGATTATTACCCAGCCTTCCTGGACATGGTGCGCAATCTCCTGGATGGGAACATGGACTCGTCACAGTACGAGGATTCTTTGCGTGAGATGTTCACCATTCACGCCTACATCGCCTTTACCATGGACAAGCTGATCCAGAGCATCGTTCGACAGGTGACTGCTCGCAAAGCCTGGGAGGTGGATGCTCTGGGGTTGAGATAGTAGCTGGGTTGGTTGCTGCAGTGAGAGCCCAGGCCCACGTTGGATGGGGAGTTTTGTATGCCTAAATGGGGAATTTCAGGGGTAAGCAGGTAAATTCTGGATATTTTTTAACCCAGCTCTAAACTGATTTAAAGAGACATGATAAAAGGTAATTTCTGCTGTATTTAAATTACTGAGAATATCCTCTCTCTGCATATAGAGTTCTCCCTTTGTTTTCCAGAAGTTTTAAGATGTAGGTACTCAATCTCAAAGTATCTCCAGAGTTCATCTTGCTTTAACTTTGGCAAAAGAATGAAACGGCATATAAATAATTTCTTCCCTTTTCAACAGTGTTGTAGGAGCAGTGCATGCCTTTTCTGAAAAGCTTTGTCTCTTTTATCTGGCCGAGAAGCTCATTTTGGCTGTTAAAGTCTGTTCCTTTTATTGGGCTGGTAGGAAGAGTGTGTGACCGAGGGAAAAATTCTTCATGTGCTTTTTTGTAGTGTAAAGAACAAAAACAGACACAAGGGGCTGGGGGTGCAATGGCTTGAAAGGCTTTTCCTCTTTCAGAAGGGTAGAGCTGCTTTTCAGAAGCCCTGTACTTCAATCCAGAGATTAACTGAATTCAGAAGACAGTCAAGCGACTTTTGATTTTTTTTAACTTGTACAAAATAAGGATTTGATACTAAATCTCCCACCCCTCTCCTCAGACACAGCAGCAGCCCCTTGCTGTGGAAGGGATATACTGTGTCATGGTGCTCTAGCCCTTCCTCCCCTGCTGCTGATCAAGATGTACCCGTAGGTTTTCTTTGAGTAGCTGTACTTTGGTACATGCTATTTTTTTTAAAAGATACTGTGTTTTTTTCACATAGCACCAGAGATCATCTGCAACTGGAAGCAGCTACTAAAAATGTAGCCTTAAACTCATGCTTTTTCAGCCTTTTTTTTTTTTTTTTCCTTGGACTTAAACCCATGGTTACAACTTTGTTTCTTTCTGTTCTGGTCCTATGGGCATGTAGCAAACTCCCTGATGAACACCTTCTCTTCCTTCTTCTTTTCTGCAGCTCCAGCACATAGTGAGCGATGAGATCTGTGTGCAGGTAACAGACCTCTACCTGTCAGAGAACAACAACGGAGCAACAGGAGGTCTTCTCGCTTCCCAATCTTCTCGTACTCTTCTGGAGGCCGCCTACCAGCGCAAAGCTGAGCAGCTCATGTCAGAGGAGAACTGTTTCAAGGTAAAGCCGGGCTGCAAACTGCGCTGTAAAAGCAGCAAGCAGTGAGGGGGATGCCTTTTTAAGAAGAGGGAGGCACCAGTCCTTTAAAAAAGGTGCATGCAAGAGCCATGTGGCCTTTCTGTAGCTCTGAAACTTGAAAGTTTTGGTGGCATGTCCCCAGCTTTTGGCATATAGGTTAGTGCTTCTGTAAGGGCTTCTTGGAAATTAGATTTCAAGGAGAAATATATTTCCTGGCACAGCAATGAATATAATTTCCCTTGTGCTTCACGGTGCCTTTGGGTCGTATCATATTGACGATAGGATGCTTTGCTGTCACCGGTTTTAATTTGTTCAGTCAAACTCTCACATTTCTCTTGTGTCTCAAGGTTTGTCAACTGTGGAGAGATCTGCTTATAGTGACTGGGCAGTAAATCATTGCTGACTGCATACATTGCTAAATAAACCTGGTGCACTGTGCTAATTAAATCCATACTTCCTTTGCCTGCAACGCAGGAAGTGGTCAGGCTCTTTCTGAGCAAGAACAGTACTTTGGATAAAAGCCTGTGTGTATAATCTCTCTTCCTTTGCCCTCAAACTTACTTTGGGGGCTCAAGAAAGATCCGTGCCACTCCAAAAACAACAGCAACAACAAAATATTTTAAAAAGCTTTAAAACTTGCCTGTTTCTCAAAGATTGTGCAGTTTGGTTAGTGTTTTCCCTTTGCTGTCAGGCATGTGGGAAGCACAGCTTTTTTCCTTAAAACTATGTGAACTTGCTTTGTTCTCCCTTTTCCCCAGCAAGAAGTGGAGGGGTTTTTTTCTATTTGAAACCTCTTACTGAAGTCCCTTCTGCCTCTTCTTTACAGCTGATGTTCATTCAGAGCAGAGGTCAAGTTCAGTTAACCATTGAACTGCTGGACACAGAAGAGGAGAACTCTGATGACCCTGTAGAAGCAGAGGTAAGAGCAGCTTGTCCAGAGAGCTGGCTGTGATGGTCGAGGGTGCACTGGACGAGGATGTCCAGTTGACTGCTGTTGTGGCATGTTAGCGCAAGATAAAGAAACATCAGGGACACACCGTAAAGCTTTCAGTGATGGGAGTAGGCAAAACCCTCAAAACCAGATAGAGAAATGTTGTACCTGCCTTTTTGGGAATAACATACATGGAGCCTTCAAAGGTGACCTTGTGTTCATCTGTATAACTTCCAGCTTAGCCTCTTTAACTGTCCCATGTTGTTTGGTGAGAAGGCAGTGGCTGATCTCTGTTCTGTGCTCACTTCCAGCGCTGGTCAGACTACGTGGAGCGGTACGTCAACTCTGATTCTACCTCCCCTGAGCTCCGCGAGCACTTAGCTCAGAAACCAGTCTTCCTGCCGAGGTGAGTGGCCAGGCTGTGCCGTAAACCCTACCTCACGGGCTGTAACTGGCTGAGAGTGACTGTGCTCCATCACAGTGCTGGGCATTCAGTCTTGCCTGTAGTTCAATGCTACAACAGAAGCTGTCACCCTGGCAGCGTGGTGTAGAGTCGCCCTAAAAGCCTGTGGGTCCACCCTAGGCTCCTGCTTTCCAGTGACTGAAAGGTGGCATGGTCCACAGGTGGGGAGAGGGTGAGGGCTGGTGACTCACCAGGTTGTTTTTCCAGCAGTCCTGCCTTGGCTTACAGGAACCTTCACCTGAAAACAGCGGGTGCCATGTCAGGGCTTTTCATAAGCAGGGAGGAGTTGATGGCACAATAACCATGATTTCAGAAACAAGATAAACCCAGCGGGCTGACTTGTTGTAGGGATCTGAATGACTGCAAGGGGCAGTTGTGCTCCCACGCTGTTTGCCAGGCTTTTGAGGCGCTGGCACAGATCTACCAGCTACATCTGCAACCCCAGAGGGTAAGCACTAATTCCAAGAGGGATTCTCTGGTTTGCAGGAATCTGAGGCGGATCCGTAAGTGTCAGCGTGGTCGGGAGCAGCAGGAGAAGGAAGGAAAGGAGGGAAACAGTAAGAAGTCCATGGAGAACGTGGAGAGCTTGGACAAGCTGGAGTGTAAATTCAAACTGAACTCCTATAAGATGGTGTATGTGATCAAGTCAGAGGATTACATGTACAGGAGGACCGCTCTGCTGCGTGCTCAGCAGGTAGGAGCAAGCTGAAGGACTGGGGTGGGCAGCTGGGGTTTCCCGGGACCTCCTGCTCCCAAAGGTCAGGTGGGGAGAGTCAGATGAAACGTCCTTGGGGATCCCTATCGGTAACGTTCAGCAGTCTTTGTGTTGCCAGGAGGATGGTGCGCCTTTTTCTAACACCTCTTCCTGTTTCTGTAGTCCCACGAAAGGGTGAGCAAGCGGCTGCACCAGCGGTTCCAGGCCTGGGTGGACAAATGGACCAAGGAGCATGTGCCCCGCGAAATGGCAGCCGAGACAAACAAGTGGCTCATGGGCGAAGGGTTGGAGGGCTTGGTGCCCTGCACCACCACCTGTGACACAGAGACCCTGCACTTTGTGAGCATTAACAAGTACCGTGTCAAATACGGTACGATATTCAAGACACCCTAAAACTCCCGCGGGGCGAGGGAGGAGCCCGGGAGATTGTGTGTGTGCGCGCATCAAGGAAAGGAGGAAGACGCCTTTCTCCCCTCACTGTGTATCTCCGTAACAACATGGCCACTTGACTAGTGCGTGGCTGGTACAACCTGTCACCAGCGGGATTCCCCTGCAGGGACACGGATCTCCGCTGGCGCCCACTGGGACCGCGGGCCACCGGCCCTTTGACTTCGGCACGCGTCCCCGGAGGGTGGCAAGGACCCTTCTCTGAACTGAGCCATCCCAGAGAAACTCATCGAGCTCATACACACCAGCAGTGTTGAGGATTTGAGTCCCCGGAGGGCCCCGAGTGGCAAGGGAAGAGAACCGGAGGCTCTCCACGACCGGACCGCTTGGATGTGTCCCGAAATTCCCCAGGTGCCTGTCGCGACTGGATTCTCCTCCCCAGCGGCCGGGCTCCTGCGTGGGGCCATGGGGCAGCCCGACCCCACCTCATGGAGCGGACCCCTCGCCTCCCTCCCAGGCTGGACTCACCCCGTGCAGATCGGTCTGTCCTTTCTAGTGCCAGTGGAACTGTTTATTTTATTTTAAGTTTTTTTTTTGTTTGTTTTTGTACCTGCTTGTTTACTAGTCTTTCCTAGTGCCATGCACCAGCTTTTCACACACATGTACGTACACACACACAACAGAGAACAACACGATTTTAACATGTTCCCTTCCTTTTTTGTAAATAAATGTACAAATTGTCAATTTTTTTGTTTGTTTTGGGTTTGTTTTTTTTTTTTTTTTAATTAAAGGAAGTATGCTTGATGTGCTAGCATAACTGTACTAGCTTCTTGTGTACCATAGTACCAGGTGGCCTGAGAATTAGTACCAACAGACAGACCAACGGAGGCGTTTATTACACTTTTTACCAAAGGGAGTTATCATTGTAGTGCTTTTGTGTGGAAACTTTTTTCTCCTTTTTTTGTAAATAAAAATAATGTCTTTGTTCTTAACTGGAGGAAGATGCTCGCTCACCCCCAGCCTTGTTCCTGGTCTGAAAGGCACTGTGCATCATGCAGCTTTTGGGGTGGCAAAGGAGGGCGGAGGGAGGGAAAACTGACCATTTTATGTGATTGGCTTCACCATCTGAGAGGAGAAAGCAGCACGTGTGTGTGTTTTGTGGTTAACACAACCGAGGTGTAAGCAGTCTGTTAAGATATATAAATATATATAAGTTTTAATTTTTTAAAAATTTGTTTTTTTCCTGGTGGGTAATTTTTATCCACCTAGTCTTCCAGCTCCAAGGACCTTCACTTTTGGGAAGTGTTGCCGAACTATTTAGCTGGGGTTGATTGCGCTGATGTATTTTTTCCCTCTCAGTATTGGAGAAAAGCATCATCTGAAGTACCAAACCAGTATTTGACAGAGCTGCTCTGCGTGTGTGTGTGCAGTGTGTGTGAGAGAAGGGACAGGGGTGGGGTGGGTCTCTGTGCATTTAATAAGTGAATCCACATATGGGTTATATATTTTTTTAAGTATAGAATTTTAGCGCTGGCAGATATTTAAAACACAGGGGAAGATTCTGATTTAAAAAAAACAAAAGAAGTCTGCACGGACTTTTTAAGCCACGACAGACACAACTGCACTGTCTCTCCTCCTCAAAGGAGGCAGCTTTCCTTGCACAAACTCACGCTGCCAGTCCCAAGCACCTCAAATGGCTTCCCTTGTCCCTGGCTGGGGAGACGGGAGTAGGGGCTTTGCTGTTGCTTAAGCATTTCCCAGGGGTTTATTTTTCTAAGACAGCAGGTTTTCTTCTCCTGGCACCAGAGCTCCCCTCCTTTCCATGCTCCCGGAACAGGACAGATGCCTCAGCAGAGAGCCAGGGTGGAAGTGTGAGGCCTGCTGATGTGCAGCAGGCAGATCTTGAACAGGAGCCTCCTATGGAGAGAAGGAAAGAGAGGGAAGAGCTCAGCAGGGAACAGTCACAGTTTACCAGCAATACGTAACCCATCTCGTTTCTTCGTCATAACCGGGCAGGAAGGGGCTCTTGCGTCTCCTCCGGTTTCAAGGGCTCCATGTGTGCTCCCCCCACTCTCTTCCCCCCCCTTATTTTTCCTATTGTACGCTCAGGGTGAGCCAGAAGCTAAAATCTTGGGGGATTTAGACTTTTGACTGGCTTGGAAGTAACAGCTGCTGCTCGGTGGGTGTCCTGTGCCAGGAGTCAGTGCCTGCATGTTGGTCCCTGGCCCCAGGACAGGCGGCAGGGAGAGAAGAGCTCTGCCTTGGACGGCTGACTGCCCTCCCTCTGATGTGCCAGCTCTGCTCCCAGCCTGTACAATGACAGAGGTTGGGTTATTTTATTTACTTCTTTTTATTTGAACTTGCCTTTTGTATTCTGTAACGTGATCCTGGGCCCACTCTCCGTGTGGTTTCTATACGAATGTTGTACGCTGGACTGTAGTGTGGTGTTGCCATTAAAACATCAGGGTTAATCGCTGCGTTACAGATTTTTCCGTCCTGATCGTACACAGTGAAAGCTTCTGAGGGAGAAAGGGGGCTGGAGATGAGAGGTGGATGGAGAGACGACTCACGCCTCTGCTCCGGTTCTGCCGCTGGTTCCC
>NW_010334000.1:0-10821 GCF_000700745.2 Antrostomus carolinensis
CCCTTTTTTTTTAAAGGTACTAGGAAGAATCTGTGCTTCCAGCCACGTTCTGATGCAGAAACTTGAGGAGCATTGAACACAAGGTGGGCAGAGTGGAGAAAAACAAAGGAAATATCTGGTCCCATTCCAACTGAAATCAAACCTTACAGTGTTCTCTTTTTTTCCCATGAAAAGGAGAAGACAGCTCCTGGTTCTTATCAGCTGCCTGACAGTGAAGAATAAGAAATAAATGACATTACAAAGCCTTTTTTTCAAAGGCAGAATTTCCTCTTGGGGATTAACAAACACATCTGGAGCATCCAAGTGTTCTCCATCACCATCGACTTCGCAAACACAACGTGGTGGTGACGGGAGAAGTTCAGATGGGTTAAGATTAATAAAAGGATTTGGGTCTCCAACTTTACCTCAGAAATCCCTTTTCCACAAGGACCTACTACTTACCTGGCAGATCTTTGATTTAACCCTGTAACGCTACTTCTACCAACTCATCAATGTGGATTTTTATTACCTTCTTTCTGCTTTTCTTTCCCCAAATCCAAGCTATCTAAGAGCGAGGCAGGGTCTCTCTTTTCAGCTTCCTGTAAAAATGGAGACTGAGCACTTCAACCTACAAGATCTTCAGATCTTTTTCCATCCAACACTGCACCAAAAATGTTCAGTAACTTTTGCTTTGCAGAAAAACCCACTGGAAATATCTTTGCACGGAAGAAGCACCACGGATGGAGATGTTTTCACTACCTCCTGTAGCACAAAATCCTTTCTAAAGAGCCAGAAGACTTCAGCCTTCCTTCCTCTCCTCACAAATGAAGATCTCACGCAAGCAACTGGGGGACTCAGTTAATTAATTCTCTTTTTCTCCAATAAATAACATCCAAAAGCAAACCATTTCTCCTTTTCACATCCACTTCTTGAATTCACTTTCTCTTCCAAATGACTTCACTTCACAAGCTTTCTGCCCATCGTCTCTAACAACCAACCAGTCACACAAATAAAACCCCCCAGGGAAAGACTCTGCAGATTCTTAGGACACGTACACACTTTCCATGACAATCTGATTTTTGAGTTCATTTACAGTTAGGTCCTTACCTCTTTTTGTTTTGCACTGCTGCAAGTGCCACTTTTGGAAGTTTTAGGATTGCCACCGACAGAAACCTGTAAAATTATAGACAAAAGTTGACGTGAAAACAGTTTTAACCAACTAACTTGTCCAACAAGAGAAGAATTCCAACAAAAAAAAATCATTTAAAAATGCAGCTATTTTTTTTTTTTTTTTTTCCCTTAATGAACTTTTTTTTTTTTGGTGGTTTTTAAAGTTATCCAGATTGCTGCTTCTGCTCACACGCTTTGGCAAAATACAGGACTAAGCCAACTGTCAGCAGTGGGAATCCAGGCAATACAGTCTCTAGCAACAAGTCCCAGGTCGTACCTTCCTTAGCAGCCTCTTTGCAGTAACCAGCGTCCGTGCAGGACTTGGAACAAAACAAATATCAGCTCATCAAAAAAGACAGAAAGCTTATGAATGCCCATGGAGAACTAATCCAAGAACATCAAGTTACCACACTCAATAGAGACTCGCTTCATAAAAAAATATATATACTTCCCTGCAACTCTTTTTTTTTTTCTCCTCCAAGTAGTAATTTTCAAACCAGTTACATACTGGCCTTGTGCACATGCTGCAGCTAAAAGCAACTGGTTGCCCGTCATCTCGCTATTCCAACTTGGCTGTTTGGCCCAAACCAGCTGAGTGATATTTTTTAATGGAAAAAGGGAAAAGGGGAACATAAATCTCATCGTCCCATACTCAACATCTGAGAGAAAGAAGCATGGAGTTAGCTACTGCTCAGAGGCACATTGAACCGGCCTTGCCTGCCCTCCTCACCTTATTGCTGCTGTTGTCTTTCTTCATGTTGGATGTTCTACTTTCTCCCTCTGGAGACTGTTTTGAACTAGCCCTAGATTCCATTCGTGAATCCTTCTCTTGTTGAGATGAAATCCTCCCATTGCCTCCCTTTCCAGCCAGAACAAAACTTCTCTTCACTTTACATTTGCTGCTGACATCTCCCAGGTTCGAGCGGCTGCCACCAGCTTGGGGATGATTCTCCTCTTTGGATGGGATTTTCCTCTCCGCTGCTGCTTGGCTGCGGGTCTCCGGTTTCGAAGGGATTTTCTGCTCTTCTCCTTTATACAAGGAAGATTCATTTCTCCATAATGGAATCCTTGACTTGGATATATCCGGGAGAGACACCACTGCTTTTAAAAGCATTTTACCAACAGAGGAAGGTTCCTTGACAGATATAGAGGAGTTTAAGGTAACTGCTTTGCAGGTCTCATCACTTTTTGCTGGTCCTGGTCCTTTGTGTGGATGTGTTTTGATTGAACTCCCCTCGTTGTTCTCACTGATGGCATTTGTAGCATTTTCCACAACAGCCCCAACCTTGACCACAAATTTTTCAAGTCTCTTCTCTGTCTCTGCTCCAGTCTTGACCAAAAGCTTTTCAGGGTTTTCTTCTACATGTCTTCCAACTTTAAGTACAGACTCTTCTGGTTTCAGCTCTGTGTCTGCTTCAGCTACGTCCAGTTTCTTCTCCGTGGCTGCCTCAGGTTTCAGTTCAGGTTTCTTCTCTGTTATCTGAGTTACAGACATTTCACGTTTGGTTTTCACAACATCAGAAACAGGATTTTTTTCAGGAGCATCCGACTTGTCGTCTGTTTGTGTGACAACAGGTGACACCAGCTCCACTGAAGCTGTATCAGAATCAGGGGGCACAGCTTCAGGAACTTCCCCTGTCGATTGCCCCACTGCCAGCTTCACAGCACAATCTGATGGCACATCTTCATCCTTGCCCACCTCGGGTGATTCTTCTGGTGGTTCAATGGCAGGAACAGACAATTCTTCATCTTTCTCTTTAATTTTCTCCTCTGATGCAGATACAACAACAGATTCCATTGACTCGGGTCCAATATTAACTGCTTCTTCTTTCTCCACGCTGGAAGGTGGCAGCAGCATCTCTTCTGACTTCACTTCAGAAGATTCAGTCTCGGAGGGTTTGAGAGATGCCAGAGTCACTTCAACTTCAGCGTCCTCTTTCTCCGCAGACGTCTCTGCCAGTCTTGCAGCAGATTCCCTTACTGCTCTTTCCAGATGGGACTCAGAGGGTTCTATCTGTCCTGCTGACATCTCGTCTTTGACATTAGAGATGGAAATGGGTTCTTTCTTTGCCACACTAGGCTCTACTGGAGGATTAGCAGCTGCTGTTTGCACCATTCCTGATCCCTCTGGATATTTTTTCAAGCCAGAGCTAAATGTATTTAAAAAAAACAGAAGAAATCAAACTATGTTGTGAATTCTACAGTTACCAGTAACCTCTTGACGCCAATGGTGGGGGGTTTCCTGATGCATTAGTGCTTAGAATTGGAAATCTAACCTCTCAGGTGTTAAAATGGTTAAAAATATTGAGGTGAATCAATAGCTGATTAGTTTTATGCTTCTGTTTAATCCACCTCAGTAACCACAAGGCTCTCACACTTTGAATTCTACCGCTTGGGAGTCAGAGCTCTCAAGGTAGCACTCACTACAGATGTGCCCCGTGTGACCTCAGCGCTGACATCATCCCCTAACATCTAGATCCCCTGATGCAAAGCAGCCTGTGAAAGGGGAGGCACAGCGACAACACAAGCTTCAGGCTCCCTGGAGAAAGGAATTAGCAGAGCTTTACGTTTAGTTTGAAGAGATTGGAGTCTGCAGTCATCAATCTAGAGAACTCTTCCAGTAGTTAGGAGTGTGAAGTTTGATGTGTCCCTGCTGGTGTCCCTGTTGATGGCAGGGGGGTTGGAACTGGATGAGCTTTAAGGTCCCTTCCAATACAAACCATTCTATGATTCTATGATAATGTATATATTTTTTGGTGCAGGTTTTGGGGAGAGGGAAGGGTTTCTTTGTTTTTAAAGTGCATTGACCTCACACAATAGCAGGGAACACAGTTCATACACAGAGGCTCCTTTGGGCCAGGCTCTGTTTTCACTGTGTAACACCCCCCCCCCAAACCCCCCCACCCCTCGTCAGCTCCTGGGATAATAAAACCCAAGATGACAATGCAGGAGAAAGCACTTTTCAAAGAACTTAAGTTACAGCAAAGCACATTATTCTTCACTGAAAGGAAGAATCCTCTGGAGATGATGGTGGGAGACACTGAAATTAGAGATGTCTGTGTCCCTTTTTTTCCCCACAAACCTGGAGAAAAGGAGCATCCCCAACACCTCACGCATCTCTAGATGCCCAAATACTGATAATCTCATCGACTGTCGAAGCAAAGGCTAAATAATTAATCAGTGGTGATGCACAATGGAGCAGCCTGGGCTATGGTTTCTCAAGAACCTCTGTGTATGAATAAAGAGAAACCCTCATGGAAATAAAAATTAAAATAACAATTTAAAAAATAAAAGAGTAGCTTGGCATTTTGGTAATATTCTCAGCGTGATGTCAGCAAGAAAATAGAAGGCTAGATCAGATGGAACTCAGCAGCGAAGGAAATGCTAAGGCTTGAAGTGGCCAGATGCGAGGGGTAACGAGACAAAGACACAATACAGCCAAGAAAATGATGAAAACAGTCAAAACTCAGTTAAACAAAAACCACCAGTCTCGAAGGTTTCCTCCAGACCTCAGGGCACTGTCCTCTCCTGCTACAAAATGTGAGAGAGGAGAGAGAGAGAGAGAGAGAGAAGAAGGGATAGGAATTCTGCTTCAAATTTCACCACCACCACCACCAATTTAAAATTGGCAGAGACTGGGGGGATTGGACTGGATGATCTTTCGAGGTCCCTTCCAATCCCTGACATTGATTCTGTGGGAGATGCTAATAGCAGGACTGTGGTGTTTTGTGGCTCAATGGGCAGAGATGGAATGAATGTATGTGCTTCCCAAAACCATTGGGAATCTCTCCTTCAGAGTTCACAGGAACTGAAATCTTCTAAAAGAAAAACAACCTCCCCTTGTTCAAACATCACACTTGTCTCTAACAGGCTTCTTCCTAGACCTGGAATCCATTTAAACTTGTTAGGTGGAAAGGTGTTGAGGTTTAAGTGTACCTCTGGGTATTTAAGCAGTTAGGGTTGATCTGGTTTTAATCCCACAGTATCAGTTTATTCAGTCACAACACAAAATATTTTGAGGTCAATTAAACGTTGTTCGTGTTCCAAAATAAATAATAAATAAATAAATAAAAAATAATAATATTCATTAATTTTTCTCTTCTATTTGAGCATCCTACAGACCACTGAGATTTATGTCTCACATCTCTGTGTAGCAAAATATTACCTGGCTAAGTCAGAGCACAAAGAGCAGAATGCAGCTCTGAAAGCCTATGTTTGTCACTGATGTATAGAAAGCTTAATTACATCTAAGCTCTAATTAATGCCTTGCTAAACTGTACCCCACTGCCTCTGTTAATACATTTTTTTGGCAGGGAATGGAAAAATATCAGTGAACACTGGAACTATACGTTGACTACAAGCACACAGCGAGTAGTGGGCGTGTATCATCCTCTACACAATCCAAATGAGATATTGCCTTTAAACTGGCAGAGGGGAGAGAGATGAGATGTGAGGAAGAAATTGTTTGGTGTGAGGGTGGTGAGACAGTGTCCCAGGTTGCCCAGAGAAGCTGTGGCTGCTCCTCCCTGGAAGTGTTCTCGGCCAGGTTGGCTGAGGCTTTGAGCAACCTGGTCTAGTGGAAGGTGTCCCTGCTGCTGGCAGGGGGGTTGGAACTGGATGAGCTTTGAGGTCCCTTCCAACCCAAACCAGTCTGGGATTAGTCTCTGAATCCTTAAGACTTTATGTCTCTTTTCATGCAAACAGGGCTTCCACAAAGCCCTGGTGGTCTCCAAAATACAGTGAGAGATGTCAAGCAGTGGAAGGAGAGCTCTGCAGAGGCAGTAACACGCAGAGATAAAGATGAGTGAGCCTGATGAAGCATTAAAGTGCTGGAATTAACACTGAAAAAACCCTTTAATTGGGAAAGAATCAGCACATGGAGCTGCAAGACAGATCTCCTGCACAGAGGTTAGCAGAGAGGGCAAAGGCAAGAGGACCTGGTCCCTAGTTTCTGCAGAGGACGTCCCTGCATTAGAAAGGCTCGGAGAGTTCAGTGCTAGAAACGCCAGCACGGGGGCTGCGTGCCAAAGGAGACACGACCTGCTTCCCACAGCTCAGCTCAGGATTCAAAGGAGCAGTGGGATGGTCCTTGAGTCTTTAACCTGGCCAAGAAAAGCTTCAGCTATTTTAGCTGAGGAAAACAAATCCCAACCAAATGCATCAGCATCCTTGAGAAGAGCCAGAGGTGGTCACATAAACACATCAGTCGCCTCGGCCAGGAGGTGAGGTGAGATGAGATGAACTACCTACTCAGGCTGGACAACCACCCAGCTTCCAGAAGCATTCCCAAGTTTTCTTCAAGATCAACCAAGAGGGCAGCTCCTTCTCCTCCCCAAATTTTGCTACTCCTTCTCTTCCCAGAAATATGTGACAAGGTTTTCTCATATATAATATCATTGAAGATATTTTCTACTTATAAATTGTAACTCAAAGAATAACTTGGTCAGGTTTCAGACAAGGAGAAGGTGTGCACTGTTATTTGTAGGGGAAAAAATGTCTCTTTTCCCATCTATTCACCAGCCACAGCAGCTGGGATTCCTGTCAAGAGGCACTGGTTTTAATTAATCATCATCATTAGCTAAAGCCCCACCAGTCTGGAATCAAAGAGGTTACCTGGGTGTCTGCCTAAGCGTGAGTCAGAGACAGTTCAGAAACCAAACGCTTCCAAAATTGTCTAAGGTCTGAGCAGAAGTTTCATGAAATAAAGAGTGTTTAACTTGACTTTGGAAAGAAACAAGGTTTGGCAAGATATTAAAATCCATGACAATATAATGGCATTACTTGAAATTGAAGTTTAAAACCATTATTACACAGTTTTGTGGGGGTTGTTTTAATGATAAACCTTATCCAGAAATATGGATTTCAGTCACAGAAGGTGTTTGAAGTCATAGTTGTTAACAACAACTCTTATAATGAGCTATCAGTTCATAAAAACAGCATAATCAAGACTCTAAAAACCAACAAATAGTTATTCCACAATTAGTCATTTTACTACAAGCAACGTCCGTAAAACAATTTTAAATGGAACATTATCAAACCCATCATTTCCCATCTCTGGGTTCTGATGTTAATATAACATCTAAAAAACAACTTTTTAAATCAATTCAGGGACTTGTGTATCACAGCATGAAGTTAATAAGTTAAAACAAGGAAGTTTCAGTTTATTTTTAGCATTTGGAAACAAGAAACAATAGAGCCAGGTGCTCTGACAGAGGAAAGCGTTGAAAGGACAAAATAAAACAATCACTTTCTGGTTAAATACAACCAAAAAAAAAATTGTCTTACCAACATGTATTTCCAAACATACTTTTCAGGACCTGTGGTAAAATCCTGACCATAGTTAGTAAAACAGTAATAACTTTTTTAACAGATTACATAGAAAACAAGATTTCAACCTTATTTGTCCACGTTGTTTGCAAGGCCCGGGTTTCAAAGATCTCACAAACGTTACAGCTCTACAGAGTACACGAGACAGGACACAGGAAAGCTTGAGAGAATAACAGCAGGTAAGAGGGGATGGAGCTCACAGCAGGGCTTTTCAACGAGCTTAAGTCAAGAGAGATGGCTCAGCAACCTGCTCCACCTTGGAGATACATTCCAGGAACAATATAGATAAATAAAATAACCTGATGTGTTTGAAAGGCATACCTTCCTCTGCTTGGTTCCTCTTTCTTCACTTCTTTTTTCAGAACTTCAGCCTGAAATGTTAAAAAAAAAACAGGGTTCAGCATCTACGACTTTCAGAAGCACAGAATTTGCATGACCTCCGCTCTTATGAGGCTCCACCTGGAATACTGCACCCAGTTCTGGAGCCCCCAACACAAGAGAGACCTGGAGCAGCTGGAACAAGTCCAGAGGAGGCCACCAGGATGATGTGAGGGCTGGAGCAGCTCTGCTGTGAGGACAGGCTGAGAGAGTTGGGGCTGTTCAGCCTGGAGAAGAGAAGGCTCCAGGGAGACCTTCTAGTGGCCTCCCAGTACCTGAAGCGGCTCCAGGAAGGCTGGGGAGGGACTTTTCATAAGGGCAGTTAATGACAGAACAAGGGGAAATGGGTTTAAGCTGAAAGAGGGGAGGTTTAGATGAGATATTAGGAAGAAGTTCTTCACTGTGAGGGTGGTGAGCCAGTGTCCCAGGTTGCCCAGAGAAGCTGTGGCTGCTCCTCCCTGGAAGTGTTTGTGGCCAGGCTGGATGAGGCTTTGAGCAACCTGGTCTAGTGGAAGGTGTCCCTGCTGCTGGCAGGGGGGTTGGGACTGGATGAGCTTGAAGGTCCCTTCCAACCCAAACCAGTCTGGGATTCTATGAATAACACCACGAAGCCAAATTTAGACCCACCTGGAAGACCAAATGAGAGTCAACTGTTCTAAAACTGCTCCCCACAGAAGACAGATTTCAGAAGATGAGATATAAAAGCGCGTGGCAGCGTGAGAGATTCTACTCCAGAGCTGGCTGGAGGGAACACACAGCACAGCACTAAGCGTACTGCTCGTCTCAGCTTCAAAACTGTCATGTTTTTGAGCAGAGTGAGCTTTTAAGCTGTGATTTTTTTAGGGGAGAGGGATGTTAAACACATCTTTTTTCCCCAGACAAAACCTTCTTTCCTGTACTGGTGAGGATGCTAATGGCTGACGGGTAAATATCAGATAAAAACCAGCGTCACACCTTTTCTAAAGACAAAGTTAGATTCCAAATCAAGCAATTAGCTAGAGAAAACCCCAGGCCAGATTCTATTCCTTAAAACCTGCTCATGAAGCATCCATTTCTTGAAGGATGACTCCACCTTTCTGCTTTCTGTAGAATAAATTTGCAGAATAAACATTAAATAATGTTTTTAAAAAACTAAGAGCCCCACAAAGCAGCCAAGCTCTGCAGCGATCACAGTTGGTAGTGTAGGTCCAAGCAATTAAAAAAATCTTCAAAAACTCATGTTGAAACCCTCAATCTCTTTCCTGAGGGCATTCCACAAATTAATTTGAAGACTATCACTATTAGAAAGAACATCAGATAAATTCAGTGTACACAGAATTGACTTTAATCTTTTATTTACGCAGTTTGCCTTCAGTTCTCCCTTTCTAAAAACGTTTATTCCAAGAGTGCCAAAAGTAATTTAAAATGATTTTGTTTTGGCTCCAGACTGGTCCCTGAATAAAATGTTTCTGGAGAAAACAGCTTAGAGCAAATGGAGCTACAAGCTTCGTGTTCCTCTGGTACTGAGGGATGAGACACTGACTCTGGCACCACGAGTGACAAGACGGACAAGAGGTGACAGACTCAAAACGCAGCGAAGAACAACACATGGGGAAATAAAAAACCCAAAAACCTTCTGTTTTTCCTCTTAATGTGACCAGGTATTTTTTTTTTTTCCATCTTAGATAGAAATAAAAATAAAGCTTAGGAGTCTATCTCCAAAGTCCAGATTTATCTGTGACCCCAGTCACAGCCGCGCCGTGTGACGCCGTATTCCAGTTGCATGATCTTTTTTTTTTCACTGTTCCAGGAGTTTCCCCTCCCTATTTTTGTATTTTGAAATTCAGCCATTATCAGCAAAATTACAGAAATGAAGCTAAAATGTGATTAAGAGAGCACTTACTGCTGTGACTATGCCACTGGCATCACTTACTGCTGGTCAATCTCTCTAAATCAGACAAAGCAAGTCGGTATCACCCCAAGCGTGAGGCTGGAAATAAATCTGATTTTGAAAACAGAGGGTGAATGTTGTTCTTTGTCAGCACTGAACTCTGCTCTGCTGAAATATTTATGGTGACAAAGGCACGTTATTCTGTTGCTCCAGCAGATAGAGGGAACAGCTATAAAAAGCAGGTTTGAATCACACAGTGTTCCCACAATTCAGACATTCCTGAGCGTGAGCGCTTTCGGGATTTCTCTAGACTTGAGGGAAATAAAAAAGCTCCTAAATCTGAAGATATGGTTATTTTTTTTCAGCTGCAAAGTGAAGTCTAAGAAAAGATATTCCTCTTAAATGCACCTGCCATCATCTAACACAATTATAAATACAATTTAATTTAGATGTAATTAAATGTGATTAGAATTACATGCCTTAAAATGAACTGAAATAGAAAATAAACTGAAATACAAAATAAAGTGGCTCAGAAGAACAACATATTTTGTCCCATACAGCGTCAGGAATGGGGAGAATCATCCCTGAAATGGTGAAGAGAGAAAAAAATACTCTGGGAACATTTAATCCAGGCTCTTGCATCTAGTAGAAGAGAAAAGAGCACCCCACGTACCTGTGCTCACCCTCATTTGAGCTGTCAGCAGGGTCCCCACCCTGCCAGAGAGGTCCCCTGTGAGCCCACCTCACCCTGAACCACCAGTGCCGTGTCACCACGCTCATCTGGCAGAGCTGCCGTGCTCAGGAGGGAAGTTAAAACAGTTCTCTGAATCAAATACAGAATTAAAAAGCATTTTCAGGGTTGTGATAATGATGCTAAACTAGTAGGAACCTTAACGAGAGGGTCCCTCCTAACGAAGGCCCAGAACCACAGGGTGGGAAGAGGTGAGAAGACAGGTCAACCACTGAATCTCTGCAGACATTTCAGAAAATCACCTTATAAAAAGGTAAATAACTGATTTTACACAGGCTGGACTCTGCACAGGCACAGAAACTGCTGATGTACGATCTGGGAAATGATCTGTTAGAGAGCAGTGAAG
>NW_010334001.1:0-3778 GCF_000700745.2 Antrostomus carolinensis
TTTTCCACAGAGCTCCTCTCCAGCAGGTCCCCAACCTGTGCTGGCACATGTGGTTATCCCTCCCCAGGTGAAGGACTCTTCACTTGCTCTTGTTGAACCTCATCAGGTTCCTTTCCACCCAGCTCTCCAGCCTGCCTCCTTGCAGGGGCAGCGGCTGTGTGTGATAGGTGAAGGCATTTGGCCTGATCCGGCTACCAGGCAATATCTTCTTGGGCAGCAGCTGCTTTGGGGTTTGCTTCTGCTCCCCATCTGGAGCAGCTGCCAGACCCTGTTGCAATGACTGGGGATCCTCTCCCCTTACGGGCTGTTCAGCAGGCGCTGAACATTCCTGGCAGCACCCAGCTTTGCATGTGGCAGGGCACTTGTCCCACTACTTGAAGAAGAGATGTAGGAGCTAGTCCAGCTTTAAATGTTCTTGGAGCCTGAGGCTTGGAGCTTAGTTGTCCTCTGCTTGATGGAGCCAGGTGAGATGTATCTCAGCTACCCACATCCTGTCTGGGCAGCTAAACACCAAGTCAGAGTCTCAGCTAACAGTCTGGAGACCCCATCAGATGGACAGCTGCACATCTGGCTCATGATCTGGATGAGACCATCTCCAGTTTTTTGTTCACTACAGACCTTCAAGCAGGTGAGCCTTCAGAGCTGTTCAGAAGGAGATGGGAAAGGAAGGAAGGAAGCTCTGAAGACACAGTAAAAAGACACAGCAGACCCAGGGAATGCTATCTCCATCATGGGTTGATAGGAGGAAGAGAGCATGGTCCTTCTCCCTTCCCTGTAACACAGAACAACAGCTGTTGCCCGAATTTGGAGTACCTACCATCACAGGTGACCCAGGGACCTCCCAGTGAGAGAGGACTGGCTGGACTGAACTGCCCTCTGAGGTCCCAGTGCCAAGCACTGCCAAGCAGAAACCAAGGCTGACTCATACTGATGTGCAGAACAAAGCCCTGTAGGGCTGGGACACAGCCACAGACAGGCTGAAGCAGCAGACCACGATGATCCCTGGGGGTATGGACTGACCTCAGCCAGACCTTCCAGGGGCAGAGCATTGCTCTTTTGCGCTGCCCTCATTCCTTCACTGTTAAGAAATGGTTCTGCATCAAAAGCATGGCATCACCTTCCCTTCTTTACCCTACCTTACCCCCACTGGGAACCAACAAAACAGCAATGGCTATGGGATTGGGATGAACGGTTTTCCACATCCTACATCTGATGCTCCATGGAGCCTGAAGCCCACACATTTTCATCCCAGACCCTCAGCTGATTCCTGGCATTACCCTGGGCACATATTCCCTCTGCTCAGCTCCTGTTTCCTCTGTGAACCAGAGATGATGGTATTCTATGTCCTTCCCCAGCAAGGTCTGGCATGTTTGGCAGGTACTAGTAGGAAACATCTAGATCCAAACCTCAGCACTGACTCATTACTGCTCAGGCCTTTAAAATTTTCCCGCACAGTGAACTTTCCTCCCAGAACCTTTCCCAGCCTTCTAGGCATTGAGCATAGATGGCATAGTGCCAGAGAAATACACTGTACCTTTCCTAAGTGATGCCTGAGGTTCTTCTCCTTTTTTTTTTTTTTTGTTTTTTGTTTTTTTGTTTTCATCATATTCCATTTCTTTGATTTTTTTTTTTTTTTGTGTGTGTTTCGGAAGCCTAGAGTGCTTTTAGGAGGGGTCATTTAGGGAGAGAGGCAGCAGAAATACAGACATTTCTTTCCGTTTTTATTCTGAGTCAGAGTAGGAGGTTTGGTGCACAGATTTATGAAAGGGCTTGGGATCTAAGTCTGCTGCCCAAACACCCCTCTTGGTCCAGTGATGGAGGCACCGGAAGCTGATAGGCATGTCTCTTCTCCTGGGCTGTAGCTGCACTACCATGCAGGGCAGCTCTTGGTCAGATGGAGAGCCATTTACAGCTGCTTGCAGAGCTGGGAAAGACCTTCTGCTCCCAGGGCTCAGAGCGAGTTCACTGGGGATGCCTGGCACTGGCAGCCCCCAGCCTTCCCCATCCTGAGCCTGCAGGGATGAGAATGGGAAGACTCACATCCTCGCAGGGCTCCTGGCCCCGTGAGTGGCCTGTAGGTAGGACAGATGGGAAGTCCTGTGGCCCCTGGGGTCTGAGTGGACCCAGGGCACAGGAGGGTGACCAGATTAGCAGCAGTACTGGGAAATGCACACCCCTAGATGCAAGGATGACCCCTGCAACACGTTCAGCCCTTGATGCTGACCAGGGGTGGGGAGCAGCACTAGCACTACTCTAGGCACTCAGTGACCACGGTGGCACTGGTGGCAGGTGCCAAGTTCCCTAAGGGGCTGGAGGGATACAGACTCTCCTAGGCTGGCTGGCATCATCTTCCTGACCGATTCAAGTGTCCCCTGCAGAGGAGCAAGAGCCAGGCCATCCTGCTACAGGCTGTGCTACATGCTGCTCCTGGGCTGGAAGAGCCCCAGTCTCCAGCCAAAATAACAGAAGACTCTGAGAGGGCCACCTGGCAGTCACGGTTGTCCCTGCCAGAAGGGTCCATTGTGCCTGTCCTGCTCCAAGGACTTCTGGAGTGCTGTAACATGGCACAGCTGATGCACAACATGCGTAAGCACTCCTCTGAGCAGGAGCACCAGCAATGCTGGCCCTCGGCCCTTCTTTCTGGCCCATTGATCTCTAAATTGCTTAGCCTTAGTGGAAAGGGCTCAGACAACTCCTCCCCATGGCCTCCCACTCCACTTGTGGTGCAGGATGTAGCCCAGCAGAGCAGGAATTGCTCTTCAGAGGGAGGAGGTGTGACCCCTCAGGGGCTCCCTCAAACAGAGAAGGGGTTGACATGGGAAGCCCAGCTCACCAAGTGCTGGGCTTGGGAGGGAGAGTGCTCTGTGTTTAGGAGGCAGAGCAAAGGTGCCTCCAGAAGAGGGGAGCGTGCTGTCCATGTGGCAGGATGCGGGTTTCCACTGCAGATGTGCTCCCCATCTCCCAGCATAAACCGGATCTGTGCATGTCTTCTCACATCAAGAAGGGCCAAAGGTCCAGCATACACTTCAAGTTCAAGGTGACCTAGAAGCTGCAGGAAAAAAAGCCTCTTTTGGAGGCTGGGCTGGACTCTGACAGGGGTGTATTCACAGACCAACACCCGAGCATCCTTGCTGTGCTCATGCTTCATTACCGGCAGGCTGATGAGTAAGTTCTGGGTAACAGGAAACAGTATTCCCCAAATGCAGCCCTGCAGTGACTCATCAGAAGAACTCTTATCTTCATCTTTCGAAAGCTTTAGTAATTTTAATGAAGAAACAACTTCCTGCTGGCTGGATGGGCGGCTACCCAACACAAACTGCAGATATTGAAAGAGAAAAGCCTGTGCTCCATTAGTTGGCTAAGGGCTATTCTTCAGCCCAAGAGCCAGGGTAATCCTAGGTGGGAACATCCGCAAAAGGGTCAGCTGTTAGAGGCATTTAAGTGCCTTTACTTTAGTATCTGGAGACCCGCTGGGAAGCTGAACCCTATGGAAGACCTCCGGTGACCTCTTTCACAAGTCTTGGGGGTAGGTTTCTAAATCACTGAGGCACATCTGAAGGCTTCGCTCTCTGTTTTCTCCATCACTGGGCTTTCAAACAATTGCATCCTTGTCACACATTTGTCAAAGAGAAAAGGGGAGATGAAGAAAGAAATTTCAATAGTCTCAGGGTTTTGCTTACAGCTGCATTAATGCTGAATAGCACATGGAGGTGGAAGGGATATCCTGAACAATGTCTGGTCTCCAGGCAGAATCCGTTTCCCATGACAGTGCCTTTCT
>NW_010334001.1:3812-13598 GCF_000700745.2 Antrostomus carolinensis
AGAAGAGGTCTCTATTGTGTCCTGCGTGACAGAATAATCCTCCCTCAAGAACAGACTGCTGTCATTTTCCCTCCCATCTGTTAATTTTGGCTTTAGTCAGCTTCGTGATTTTCACAAAGTATAAAATTGAAGACCTAAGCCTTAAAAGCAACCCAGCCAACCCTGAAGGATCTTCCTGCAGATGTGTCCATGGCTGCAGATGCAGTTTTCCTATATGGATTCTAAAATGTCTGTCTGCATCAGGCTGAAATAGGGTTCCCTGTTAGGTGATATACTTGACAAAAAAAAAATATTTTCCACATCCCCATCTGTTCCACCGGCTAAACATTATTCTCCTTTTTCAATGCTTTATTCACAAGTTATCAATCTCCTGATTTCTCTTCAAAGCTTTCCCCTCTGAAGCACCTGTGAAAACCCACAGACAATAATTTAAAGTTACCAGGTGAGTAATGTTGTCTTGCTCCTGTCTCCCTTTCTCCCACTCCTTGTGCTCTGTGCTTGTTCCACCTTTCTCTTCTGTGTCTGTACCCTGGACAAAGGTGTCTCAGCTGACAGCTCAGCCTCTTATGTATTGTATTAATAATTAATCACAAGTGTTATCAGTATTGCCAACATCTTTATACAGGAGCTGAGCACACCAAATAAAAGTGAAACAAGGCCTTAGCAGGGAAACAGGTCTGCTCCTTTCCCCCATTTTAATTAAAAAAACCTACTGACTGTCATGTCCTTTCTGCTTATCTTGTCTTTGTAGGCACACAATTCCAGCAGCACTCATCAGAAACAGGGTGTCCCTGGGAGGGCTCACCGGTGAATGCAGTGCTTGAAGCTCAGCATGGGCACCAGAACTTCTCCTTCCCACCCAGAAGCAGACCGACAAATGCAGTTTTTGAAGCCCCTTTGAGCTCTGAGGAGCTCTAGAGCCTCCAGCTGCAGAGTCTTCACGTGCATCAGCAGATGGACTGGGTCAGCCAGAGCGCTGGGTGGCACCGGGCAAACCAGAGTCCCAACTGAAGTGGTGCCCAAGCATCCTGCCACAGCCAGACAGAAAATCAAGGGGCCAAGGCATAGAGAGATAACAGGCTTTTGTGGGTGCTGCTGAGAGATACCAACAGAGTCTGCAAGGGCAAGGCATTGAGCAACCCATTCAAGGTTTGAGGTTAGCAGAAGGTTGGACCAGAGACCTCTGGTGGTTACTTCCCACATAAATCTTCTGTGCTTTGGTGACATAAAATATTAATGGGACCATCACGCAGCTGTGTGAATGCTCTGTCTGTACATTTGGGTTTGTTCGACTCAAAATATGATACTTTCCCAGTGGTAGATGATGCTTTGCTTTGCTACTGGTGGAAGCAAGCATGGGTGCTTTTCTTCATACAGTCCAGCAATTCACTCCTTCTCTAGGGGACCAGGTTCACCCCAACATGGCTCCTGTCCTTAAACGAATTGGTCTCTCCTCTAAGCTCACAGATGTTGTTCCTCCCTCTAAGCTCACAGATGTTGTTCCTCTCTCCTGCTGCAACCACCATCAGCCACGTGTCAGCCACTGCTGCAATACCTGAAGAAAACCAATTGCAGGTAAATGGCCCTAACTCTGTGCACACCCACTGGGATCTATATGGGCTCTGGGGAAAACCCGTTTTTGGGTTTTGACTGGAATAAATATGAAATACTCACTGTCTGTGCTGGCGATCAGTGACCTCTTGAGAAGACACTGAGAGCATTATAAAAGCAGACCAGTAAGACAGAAGTTGCTGTTTATAATATGACTGTGATTCTGCAACTAAAGGAAAATAAGTTTATTTTTTCTGATTATGGAGAAAATCCTAGTGATGAGTCTAGTACTGCTCTTAAACAGTCTTCTCTGAAGTGGAGCATCTCTCTAAGTCCCTGACCACAGGGGAAAGGAAACACGTAGAGGAGGCTGAGCTGGTAGGATCCATGCTCTCAGCTCAACAGACTACATAAGGGACTCTGAAGACAGGGATTTTCAATTTCATGCACCCAGGGCAAGTGCAAGCCCTGGACACCAGCCACCACAGAGAAGAGGGTGTCAGAGACAGCCCTGGGACCTGGCTGGGATCGTGTATGGGACCACTGGGCAGGTGGGTGCTTCACATTCCTGTCTTGTGAGATCAGGACAGGGATCTGGTGAAGTATCCTGGCAAATTCAGAGGGAAGCTACTGTGTCACACACCAATGGCAGTGCTGGTGGGACCTCTGCTTTGCTGGTAAACGCTACCCAGATTTGGCTCTGGCACTGGGGCCTTCAGTGACTTGTTATAGCCTTTGCACACAAGTAAAAGAATATTCCTTATACCTTCTAAGCTACACATCTCCAAATCTGATGACAACTCTGCACTGTTTACTTAGGGATTTCTTGCATTTTGAAACAGAATTCTGTCAGCAAGGAATCAGACTGTGGATGACTTGGTTACTAGTTCATCAGTAATTTAATTATGTAGCCTTAAGATTTGGATTGCCTGTTTTGAAAGATCAACTCTAGCTGAAGCAGATGAGTTTGGTAAAGGCAGTACTGTATGCAGCTGAAGACATTCCATATAGTTTCATACATAGTGATGCTACTACACAAACCCCTTCGTTGCACATAGGAACACCATGATGGCAGACAAGCAGGGTCAGCACCGTGGCTGGAGTTTCCAGATGCACACTTCAGTCAGTAAAGGTGTGCTTTGGTGGCAAACTTAATTATTCCATGAATTTGATCCAAACTTGATAAGAGGGAAGTCAAAGTTCCTGAAAGTAGAAACAACGCATTTTGACATTCTCCAATTTAACTTCTTTGCTTTCTTGTTTCATGAAGAGCTTTCAGTTTGAAACACACCTTGAACTGTTTGGGGTTTTTTAAAAATTACTGAAAACCCCCTAAAAGGAAGAAAGAGGGAGGTTTCCCTCTGGTCCAAGTGAAGTGGAATGAATGCTCTGGCTTGCCTGCTGCCCCACACGGTCAGAAATTGCCTTCCCAGGGCATTTGCATGCTGTGAACAAGTCTTCTCTTCATGGGGAGGATGGAGCTTAGGAGAAGCAGGGTGATGGGCACACCATCTCTCAGGCAGAGTCTTGTAGAAATCGTTCTTCAAAAATCCTCTGATTGCTAATTTATTTAAAGCGTGGAGGGATGCAGTTTCTGATTTCAACCCCATGAGCATTGTAATATTGTGTACAAGTGGGCTGGTCTGTCGCTACTAAAGAGCTAAACCATGATCCTCTCTTAATTAGAGCTGCACAGAGAGGACCACTTGCTCCCATGGTTACCAGTGACCCTTTAACTCTCCCAGACACTGCTCCACTGTGGGCTGCTCTGATGGTTACACTGAGTCCATCTTAAGCACTTCAGTGAGTCCCCACTCTCCGAAAACTGCTGACAGTCTTGCATCCTCCATGTGTGGGAGGTGTGGCACAACACTGCGTGTTTGCATAGGTACCACTCTGCTTGTGCCTCTATCTGCTGTAAACTTCACCAGCAATAGCATCTTCTAGATCTTCAGCTGCTTTACTTTGGAGCTATGTGCTAAGAACAGATGCCTACTGGATTTGTGTCAGGAATAGCCAGAAATAGGACTTTCCACAGAGAGTTATTTTTTATCAGTTGCTTGCTTTTTAATCCATGTGACAAGCACATCACAGATCTTCAAGGGACACTAATTAGGCACCTAAAATGAGATTAAGTGGAAGATGCTAGCAAAGCCATTTGACTGCTATAATTACCGTCCTCCTGTTTACAGTGTCTTTAGCTGGAGTTTGGGCAGGACTGGTGAGAATCCAGGATCACTCATGCGTGTAAATTAGTGTGAATCACATTTCCCTGGTTCCTTGTGTGGCTGCTGCAAATTTCAGATGGAAGCCAGGCAGAAAGGGGAGGAAGCTTAGTACTGCTTCCTCCAACCCAGGATCTCTTTCACAGTTGAGATGTTTCAGCATGTTTGGGGCAGCTCATACATCACTGGGATTGTTGTTGTAGGTCTTCACACGTGATCTACTGTCCACCTTCACTGCAGTATGAAAACTACAGTTTCTGTGGTATCTTTCCAAAGGATGGGGAACCCATACCCCTCTGAAGAGTATGCTATGGAAATGACCTCAGGTAGCACTTGCTTGGCTCAGCCTACATGAGTAAAATGTCACACATCATGCTATAGATATATCAAATAAAATTTTCTTAGCAGAATTAGCCCATTCTGACAAAGACATCCAGTGATATGACAGGGTGATGAGATGGAAAATGGGGTACTGAGACCTAATTATGGCTTCCAATTCCTTTCATGCTAAGACACAGTTCAGTTTAAAAGGAGATTGGGTCATAGGGCATGGATGTAATTCCCATGCCACCATCCTAAGGGCACTGTGTGCGTGCACAGCAATGAGAGATACACAGTTCCTAAAACCAGTGGAGTTACAGCACTTAGGACAACAGCACAAGACCAGTGTCAGGCTCCACCTGGGCCTTATTAGACCTGGATTTAACAGATAGATAGATGAGTTCTCAAAATTTGTCTGGTAAAGTTTGCAGTTGGAAAGAGAGGCCTTGACTGGAAAAACTGAGATGTCTGACAGCCTTTTTAAGAGAGCAAGAGTGTGAGCAAGCGGAAGGGATGACTGCACATGCATGGGTGTGTGTGCATAAATTTTCCATTTACATAAGGTCTGTTCGCAAAGGCTCTCTGGGCTTTAAGAGGGAGGCCCAAAAGCTCAGATGACATATGCTGGAGAGAAGAGAAAGAAGCTGGTGGGCAGGCCTCAAATAGACAGCATATTTAGCTTGTCATCGTTGTTTCTGGGGCATTTCTGTTATGAGGGGTGAAATCTTGGGAAGCGGAAGCGCGCTTGTGCTTGTGATAACATGTAAAAGTGCAAGCCAGCTGGACGTACTGAAGTACTTCTAGGTGGGTCGTCACTCTCAGCTTTGTCTTGGGTGCAAAACCCCTAAATTTAAAAAAACAAAAGAAGTTAAACCATCTGTTCAATACACACTCTGTATCAGCAAGGATTACTGTGTGTGTGCCACTGTGCCG
Organism: Antrostomus carolinensis; assembly: GCF_000700745.2. Taxonomy (NCBI): domain Eukaryota; kingdom Metazoa; phylum Chordata; class Aves; order Caprimulgiformes; family Caprimulgidae; genus Antrostomus; species Antrostomus carolinensis. The sequence goes on from NW_010334001.1 coordinate 8,843, forward strand.
AGAGAGCTGAGGAAGAGAAACTGGCAGCAAATCTGAAATTAACAAGCCAGAGCAGCAACCTGCATCCCTATTGGGATACAATAGCATCCTGCCCCGAGGAGTCCAGGAAAGCAGGCAAGGAGAACTTGGAGTTATTCAGCTTCAGGAGAGGACTTGTTACTCGTTGTGTCCTGCCTCTCTGTTGTCCACTTCCTTTGTCTCTTACAGGACATGGTGCCATAAAGACTTTAGAGTTTAGTTTCCCTCAGCCTCTGAGTAGAGACTGAAGACAGCATACATCAACAGTCCTAAAATCTGACCTTTGTTGATGTCATTGCAGTGCCAAGAGCAAGCACAGAGGTGCCAGCTGCTGGGTGCTCCACACATTAGAGCTGGGGACACCAGCTCACTTGGGCCTGAGAGTCATCTACCAGGACAGGCTTTGCTGCAAGAGAGCATGTGCTGAGCTTCCCTGGCGAGGTCTCCAGACGTCCCATTCTCCATTTCTAGCTCTGTAGTATCTCCTTTGTCTGCTTCCAATAGGAAACCACAAAATGATCTCCAAACTACTTCCAGTTTCTGTTTCATGGGGCTGAGAACATGTTTCAGCTTAACATCCTGCAGCTTTGCCTGGCTTCTCTCCCTAGGAAAGGGGGAGGAACAGACATTCAGAGAGGTCTAGGAAAAGCTCAAGAGGAAGGGGAGAAACTCATCACTTTGACAAGAGGGGAGTTTCTCTCAAAAACTGCAAATCCTTTGTTAAAAGGTGGGACATTGTGGAGGCATGGGGTCTTTTTGTTGAAAAATAGTTGAGAAATTTTGTGCAGGATTTGTTAAAAAACATTTACAGTTGAAAGACAAATGTTTAAAGACTAAGAAAAAAAGATCTTCCGCTGAAAATCCTGAAAGCTTGAATGCAGGTTTACACATGCATGGAGAGCTGCTTCCTGGTGGGCAGAGCTAGCTGCAACCAGGTACTGCCAGATAAGATCCTGATGGAGCTGTGCTCCACAGTGCACAGGAACCACTCACACATACTTCTGCGTGGGGAGATTCTTGAATGAGCTGCTCCTCCAGCTTGCTGGTGACTCACAGGCACAAATGACAGATATATTGAGAAATATGCTGCCTGTGACAGCCCCATTTACTTCCAGAGCATCTCCATAAACCTCCAGAGCCTACCTATGCCATTCCAGACATGCTTGGAGATCTCCAGCTTCCACTTGTCTGCTTGCCTTCATCCTTCCAGAGGTGTGCAGCAATGGCACTGCTGGTCTGTCTGCTGCTAAAGCCTCATGCTTTCCACATCTGGTCACCGTGGGTCATTCCAGGAAAAAGGACTTTGCACAGTTCCCTCTTAAGGAGGTAGGGCAAGCCTGGCCTGTTTGCCAGCTGCTCTCACAGCACATAAGCCCAAGAGGGGCTTGCCTCTACTCTGAAGCCGTTTGTGGGCTCAAGGCCTTTTCAAATAGGAAGAACACAAGCACATGCCTACCACAAGGTTTTCCATTCAGTCAGTCAGCTCGGACAACAACTTCTACCAGTGCTCTGTGCGGCAGAGCCAAAACGTGCCCATACTCCCTGATTTTTGTTTTCCCTTGTCACCCCCGTGCAGACCTTAGTGCAGCATCCCACTGTAAGTTCAGCAGACCTTTCTAAAGTCTATGGGCACTTCCAGATGATCTGCACACAATTCATTGCTGCCTTTCATGCTGTGCAGAGCCCTCATCTGTCCCTGGTGTCCTGGTATCCTTCCTGTCTCAGCTGAGGTCTTATCCAAAAGCTATTTTGTCCATGACATGGCTGATTCTCCGAAGATCTGTGATATGACAGGCTTCACTCAAGAGAAATCAAACCCCTCTAGCATTCATGACTTAATTTTTTCACACATGTCCATCAGGCACATCCAGTGAAAGGTTTAGCTTTGTTTTTTGAGGGCTGTGTAACAGTCTCCGGGAGGACAGTGAAGGAGGGGCTTTTCCTTCAGGACATGGTGTTTGGCACATTTCTTAGTACAAGGCATGAGCACACCTACACTCCTACATCTCCCCATAGCCCAGGCTCTATGCTCATACAGGTACTTGTGCAACAACTTGCTGTTGCAGCTTATGGGATTGAGAGAGGTCTAAGAAGGATCACTGTGGAGCTTCTTGAAGAGTAGCAGGAAGGTTTACATCTGATGGCCTTTGGCCCAATGCCCTGCTCAAAGTGGGGGCCACCAAAGCTAGATCAGGTTGCCCAGGGCCTCATCCTGTCAGTCTGGAGAATATCCAAGGACAGAGATCCCACCAGCTCTCTGGTGCCTGCCCCAGACCTGCACCACTCTTACGGAAGGGATTTTTTCCATATGTGCAACCAGAATTTTCCTTGTTGCAACCTCTGCCCATTGCCTCTTGTCCTTTCCCTGTGGACCTGAGAAGATTCTGTCCCTCTCTCTCTCTCTCCTCTGTAACCCTGTGAGGCAGTGGGTGGATGACAGCACCTAGGTACCCCCTCAAACTTCTTTTCTCCAGGCTGACCAAGCCCAGCAGTCTTCTCTTCCACCTCTTACAGTTTACTATGTTGTGCATACCCTTTGTTGCATCAAAGTATTTTTTCTTTTTTGCCACCACTTCCTTGTATAGCTTTCTCCTAAATGTGTCTCCCATCATGGGCTGCTCAAGATTTGGTAGCCCAACAGGACCACACCTGACCACCTTCAACAAGAAAGTGACTCACACTAGGGAAGCAGCCCAGAGAGCCAGCCAACACCCTGCCATCAAGATCAGCAGAGATGTGCTCCAGAGAAATGCTAATCCCAAGAGAAAGCCCATTTAATCTCCCTGTTAGATCTCTTCTCTGCTCCTTTATTTCTGCCCCCGCCGCACTCTTCTTGCCGGTGCTTAGCTCTGCAGGGATGCACTGCTCTCAGGGCAGCAGGCTGTTACCTCCCTGAGAACACTTGTCACCGCCAGATCCTCTTTCCAGTCTTCACCTGGGTGACTCACTGAGTGGTTAAGTGTGGATTCAAGCCTCCTTGTCACAGCTCTGCTAGGCAGGCATTTCACTGGCAACGTTGTGTGTATCGTGCCAGAGAGGAGAAGGCCCTTGTGTCGGTGGCAGCGGTGGAGCATGCAGACCTCAGGGACCTCTCTTTTCCGCTGTGCTTGGCTACAGAATGTGCCGTGGCCTCAAGCACCCACCACTTACATCTGTGACATCTTAGAAGGCAATGAGAGACACAGCTCTTTCTGAGCCAGTAAAAGTCAGTCACAGAACAACTGTTAAGACTGTTTGTCTAGAGCTACTTTCCCAGGGCAAACCACAGAATGTAACCCTGTCAGTGAATGGGAGGATTTAGCTGGTTTTGATGCTTGAGAGCAACTCCAGTTTCTGCTGAAATCATTGGAACTCCCTCTATCACCTGGATCAGGCCGCCAAAGCCCATGGTTCTCCATGCTACGATGCTGTAACAAACCATCCTGATGCATCCTGGCAGGATGGCTACCAGGCCACTAAATGTTGCATGCCAAAAAGTTCCAGGTACTTGCTGGTACTGCTTGCAAGTCCAAAAGCTGCCAGACACAACGGTGGAAAAACCTGAGAAAGACACTTCCATGTGAAAACCTACCCTTTCTCATGACTTTGGGATTTCTAGGGTGGTCACATTCTGTATTGTTTGATTGCTCAAGGCAAGAAAAGCACTGAAGATGCAGTGAATAGATCTAATGTGATGAATGGGATTTTGGCGGTGCTCGAATAAATGCAGTAGGGAGACAGACACGCTCTGTGCAGCGTGTTGCAGATGTCTGAGACATGCAGCTGCAGCAGGTTTCTTGCACACGCTGCAGAGAAGGTGATGCAGGACTAGAGCGCGGTGGAGAGGGACGCAGCTGTGCTGATCCCTCCATGTTTCCTAGCCTCTGTCCTCCTGTCTGTGCCTTTTGTTTTGTGACTGCAGGAAAGATGCTTTCTTTGAGGAGGCCCTGAAAACTCGGAAGCACAGATCTTTCTAAACTTTCCAGTTAAATATTTACTGTCCCAGACAGAAAACGCTTTATTCATCAATTGTCTCAATGCCCCCCACCTGGAAAAGAAGCACAGAGCCCCAGAGATCCTTCAGCAAACAAACTCTCTCTCATTACTGACTCTGTAGGCATGACTGCTCTCAGGAAACTTGAAAGCCAAGCTACTCAGAAGTGCTGCCCATACATGTTTACCTTGGACTCCAGCTTCCCTCTTCAGACTGAACCAGGTACTTTTTGTCTGATTTGCCTAAACAAGTAGAGCTGAGGAACGAATGCTGGAGCATTCCAGGGGGTGCAGCCATGATAGTCCTGGCTTTGACATGCATTTCTGTGGGATCCCTGTAAACTCCAGATTAACCAGCAACACCCGCATGCTCCTCAGCACCACACACAGATATCAGAAATGTTGGTGTATTGGTTTTTACACATACTTCACCTTAATTTACACCCTGTTTCAGGATTATCCTTTTAAGTATAAGCACAGTTGACATCTGCAAAAAACTACTTTTAACCTGAGATCAGACTATGGGCTGCTCTGTCTATGGTAGGAGGAATTTAAGGCCCTGAAACTTCAGCTGCATCTCTCTGGGAGGCCATCAGGTTATGCTGGAAGTCACAAAGGTGGCTGTGAAGTGCAAACCATTTCCCCTGCAGCCTGAACTGGTGCTGTCAGAGCTTCACAAGAAGAAGCAAGACCCCATGGTGTTCTGCAGACCTCTGGTCACAATCACCCAAGCATAACAAATAGGTTAAATGATGCAGCATTCAGC
>NW_010334001.1:13620-34419 GCF_000700745.2 Antrostomus carolinensis
GTGTGGTGAGGTTATTTAAACTATAATATTGAGTGTGAGAGCTGAAATCAGCGCATGAGGTTAAAACTGTCCATAACCCAGCGAGTGAACCTGTAAGCAGTGAATGTGCTGTGATGAGCATAAAGAGCTTCACAAATAGGCAACAGTCTCAGTGAAACTTCAAAGACTGATACCAAATGTTTTTCTCTCTTAGCCATTCAGTATATTTCAACCCTCAAATGTGAAGTGGTATTAACGTATTTCAGAGCACCACAGAGAGAGCCCCTGAGTGCTTTTGCTCAAATGGTAGTGCAGATTCATACCTGGTATGATGACTGTGCTGTTGGCGTGGCTGGAGTAGCCTTTGGGAGAGATCTGGCCCACAGATTTTGCAGCATTGCTAAATAATCATTGTCTGGAGCTTGTACCTATACTGGAAAGCCCCAGATACATGGTAATACTGCAAGCAAATAGGTGTTTGCCTGAGCCAGACAGGTTTCTGCGTGGCTGAGGAGTACCTGAAGCGAGTGTCATGACCCCCGTGGTCATTGCTCATTAAAGAAAGATAGGCAAGGCCATTTTGTCAGGAAAAAGAAAGTAAAGAAAAAAGAGGAAAAGCTAAACTAATGCAAGTGAGAGCGGGACATGCATAACAGAAATTGTAGTATTTACATGTTTGTTCAGTACGGACATGGAAAGAGCCCAGGCTCTCAGCCAACACTGATGCCCAAGTCATAGAATCATAGAATCATAGAATGGTTTGGATTGGAAGGGACCTTAAAGATCATCTAGTTCCAACCCCCCTGCCATCAGCAGGGACACCTTCCACTAGACCAGGTTGCTCAAAGCCTCATCCAGCCTGGCCTTAAACACTTCCAGGGAGGGGGCATCAACAACTTCCTTGGGCAACCTGTTCCAGTGTCTGACCACCCTTACAGTGAAGAACTTCTTCCTAATATCTAATCTAAACCTCCCCTCTTTCAGTTTAAACCCATTTCCCCATGTCCTGGGATGAGGTCCTGCCTCTAACCCAGACAGAGCCCAGAAGGCCATCACCACTGACCACCAAGTCTCACGCTGCCCGCGCTCCTGCTGCTCAGTGCCTTGCATGGCAAACAGCACCTCTTTCCTGCCCGGGCTCATGTTGTTCCCTCTTCCAGTCTCACATGGGAGAGGACACAGGCTATGGCATCATTGCAGGGAGCAACTCTAGCCAGCACTGACAGAGTGGTACAGCCATATGAACATTAAACGGTCATCAGAAAAGCCTTTGTCTTCTCAGGGCATCTGTAGTTCCTGTGTACCTGTCAGGGGTAAGGCAAACATTGCTTGTTGGCAGGTTGGAGAGAGATCAATGGGAGGCCATGGAGATGGTCGATTGGGCTGGAGCACCTGATGTATTGAGGAGAGATGGAGGGAACCAGGCTTCATCAGCCTGGAGAAGAGATGTCTCATGGAAGACTTAATTGCAGATGCCTCACAGGTAGTTACCAGCCTCCTCTCAGAAGTGCACAGGAATGTCTTGTCTTAGAACATCTTGTTTTGCCCCTTGTCATAAGGGACAAAAGGGACACATCGCAGCATGGGAAATTCTGGTAACACATGAGGAGAAAGACTCCTTCCCATGAGAGTAGTGCAGTCCTGGGACAGAGCCAAGAGAGGTGGAAGGATTTCCACTGTTGGACATGTTCAAAAGTTAGCTGGACAAGGACCTGACCAACCTGACCCCACTTTGAAGTCAGTTGAGCTTGGAGAGTGGAGCTGGAATGAAGACCTCGAGGTGCGCCTCCCCCCCGACCTGAATGTTTCCAGGATTCTGTGCGCAGAGCCTGCAGCTCCCAGTCATGTGTTAATCATGGCTTAAAAATTAATTTCTGAGTAATCCCGAGGATTATTTATATGGCCCTGGGGCTACTCACATGAGTACAAAGTGTAAGACTTGCTCTTAATTGAAGAGCTGAATGTAAGTCAGCAGCCCGATGTGATTATTTAGCCGGCAGATGGGCTCACCGGCTTTCCGTCCATTCCTTCTGAGATGGTGCTCTGATACAGCATTTTCTCCAGCATTCTGTAGCTATGTAGGAGAATGATTCAAACAGCCAGGAAATTGCCCACGTGTTCCTAGGAGGAAGAAAGGTCATTTGCCAAATGAAACTGCCATTTCTTAGTGTCTCCAGGTCTATTTGCAGTGCATGTTTTTTCTAATTTGCACTGCTCTAACCATACTCTGTCAGGTTAAAGTAGTGCTAGAAATGAAGTTCTACATCCTTGACCTCCTTTTGGTCTCTGTATTATCAAAATGTATGGAGGCACCCATAGAAATCCATAGTTCACCTTTACCAAGGACTCAGTGCTTTGTGATTTCTTGGCAGTGGGTCCTCTCAGCACCTCTGCAACCAGTTGATCTGCCCCAGCTTTTATGGAGCAGGAAAGCCACTTTAATTTTAAGCAAAGGTGGTTTCATGCACTCTTACTCATTTACAGATTTTCCCTACTCCCTCACACCTATGTGTTCACAGGCACAGAGAGGTGTATAGCCAAGTCTGGCCAGGATCATTTGGGGTGACACAGTGGATGAGGGATGCCAAATATCAAGTTCTCATTGAGCCTCCTGGGCACCTCTTGATTGGTGATGGTAAACTCATTTTTGGGCAGGTCTTGTTTATTCTCTAGAATCCAGGGCTTACTATGGGCTGATAGTTTCACCTCAGAACTCTTCTTACTTCATCATAGTTTCTCCTTGGTTTGGGTTTTTTGAGGTATCAGAAGGAGGAAAGGCACAAGTGGGTTCTGGGACCTTGTTGCCATTCACTTGTTGTCAGAGCATAATGACCTCCTGTTGGTAAGTCACCAACTAATCCCAGCACCTGGGCATGGCATAAGAAGCTCCATTCAGTCAAAACAAATTCTCCATCTCAATTTTAGTCCTGCTACAAGAGTGCTCTGAAATGTAATTACAGGAGGTCAGAAAAATTTAGATTGGATAGCATCTCTGGAGGTCCCTAGTCCAATCACCTGCTCCAAGCAGGGCTCACCACAAAGCTATGTGAGGTTATCTCCAGGGATGGAGATCCCACCACCTCTCTGGGCCCTGTCCCAAGGATGCACCATGCTTATGAGGAAGTTTCATCTCTATTTTCTCAAAACTTTTCTTGGAGTGTATGTCTCAAAATTGGACTTAATTCTGGATGCTGCCTGATGAGTGCCATGTAGCAATGAAGAAGCCCTGCTCTCCACTGGTTTGCAAGGACCACCCAGGTCCTGGTCAGTCACTGAGGTCACAGGTCCCCTAGCTGATGCCTATGTCCCTTGCTGCCCACCAGGACCACAAAGATGTTCTTCAGACCATGGGTTTCATCCTGCCTCAGGGGCAGGACCTATGATTTGCCCAAGCTGTGCTCTGGGAGGTTCCTGGCAGCCCATTTCTGCAGCCTGCTGAAGCCTCTTTGAGGGCTGCACACCCCTCCAGCTGCTCCCCCAATGTGATATCATCCCCAGTGCCCTACATCCCCTCTTCTCGGTTGTTGATAAAGGTGTTAAAATATATTAGCCTGGCATTGACCCCTGAGAAAAGGCATTTGTAACTGTCTGCCAGCTACATTTTGACTGATAGACTGCTACCCTTGGACCTGATGCTCCATTCAGTTTTCTACCCACTTTGCAGTTCACCTGTGAAATCCATAATTTCATCAGTTTAGCTGCAAAAGTAATGCTTAAAAACTCAAAAATACCTCTTGCAAAAAGATTTCCCTTCTTAAAACATCATGATTTGCAGACAGAAACTTTTCTTTCTTATCAGTTGGATGCTTTGGTGTTTGCCCAGCCTGGGAATCAGCATGTCACTATTGTGCCTGCTGTTCTAAATACCCTGTTACTGTAACAAAGAACACCCTCTTGTAATTTCATACTGGCACCACCAAAAATGTTTTGTCGTATGTGAAAACTAGCAGTGAAATCCATCTTTTGTAAACCCCTAGATTTAGAAAGTTCATGTATTGTTGACCAGACAATAAAACAGATAGCATGAAGGAAATGGACTGACAGTGCCTCGTAAACATAGTTTCACTAATTAGAAAAAAAAAAAAAAAAGGAGCATTGATGCTTTTATTGTCTTGGGACAAAAACTGAACTACTGGAATGAGTTACATGCAGCAAAGAAACCTGGCTTTATCCGTAGGTTGGGTGTGCTTTAATCTGATGTTCTGACAAAGCTATACGGTGAGTAATACCCAGAGTATGCCTGCCAAAGCTCTGCATCCAAAACACGACTCTACCTGTCACTCCAGAAAGGCCCAAATGAATAGCAGGATGCTAATCCCTAGGGCACCGCGTAGCCTGCAGCATCTGGCTGCTACAGTAGGCAGCAGATGATGCTTCCTTTCAGATTACTACAGGTGTGGAGCTCACACAGAGGCAGGCAAACACATGGTTGCTCTTTGCTGGGGGTTAGCTAAAGATCTGGTCTGGAAACAAACATGTTCAATCTTTCAGGGCACTTGCAGTTCACTGCCCGCTGTAGAGTTTCAGAACAAGAACTGACTCATCTTTCTCAGGATGACCCCATACCTCCATGCATTTCAAAGTTTGTTTTGTCATGTATGAGGTGGGAAATTTAGTCTTTCTCTGCACGTTTCTCTAAATGCTTAGGTTTCAGTGCTTTGCTGTTTTCTTAGGGAAAAACATGATCATGACAAACCCATGAGTACCTCATATAACTAGTGAATGCCAAAAGTTATTAGATCTGAACCAAGAAATGCCTTTTCCAAGTGAGAGATATGAAAACTTTGATTTTACTTTACAGGAAATATATCCAGAATTGTTCTTACAGCACAATAAAGGTTAAGAGAAGAGGTTACCTCTCTACCTGGTTCTTTCTGTATGTCATCATCAAGTTCATACTGGTGCTTACTGGGCGGGGGACCCTCTCAATCAGCATTTCAGAGAATCCATCACAGAAGATACTGAGAAGACCCAGCACCACCACCTCCTGGAGCAGTCCTTCAACTGGGCTTTTTCTATCAGTTTCTTACTCCTGTCACTTTTATTTCCTTAACTAGCTGTTAGCACTGTGTGAGCTACATCAATAGCTAGGAATGTCTGATAGTAGTTAAAGGCTGTGGTTTTCACTTATTTTTAAAGACAGACACATTTAATCGTACCTAGAACGACTCCACTGCAAATAAACAGCAAATACAAGCTCTTGGCTGTGTGAACTTTAAGTCACCAGAGATACAGTATTGTTGTACCATTCTCACATCTGAGAAAAGAAGCACATTTTGATTTTAAAAAAGTGTTCACAGACTGATAAAATGAAATAACTGGGTCAGTTACTGCCTGGACACAATAGATTTCAAATCTATTGGATAGTGACAGCTGCTGGCAGCTTTTCTGCAATTCTCTCAGAAAAAAAGTAATTTTAGTGTGGAGTCAACTTCGGCTCTCTGCTTCTTCCACTGCCTGGAATGGCAGGACCTTGATTTGTTTGGATCATTTACTTCCTGTCAGGTACAGGACAGAAGAAAAAAGGTGCCTTTCTAGAGTGTTTAGGCACTTATTTCAAATGGAGACCTTTTTACTACCAAATCGATTAAGTGTATATGCTATCAGAGTGCAAAACATTTCATTGAAAAGGGTGAGGCAGGAACATTGCACCTGCCATCAGGATGGGCCTCCTTGACTTGATTTCGTCTCCAGGCAAAAACCCACATCTCAAGTGTACAAACATTTTGTATCGTGCTTTTGGGTCACAGATTTGAGCTCTGCTGGTTCAGATCCCAGAGGTGCGACAGCTGTAAAGTCAAGGGTTGTCTGCAAGACACAGGCCTTGCACAGCTTACCCCTACCAAACCAAAAGATCTCTCTGTTGAATACCTATTTAGTAGACCTGAGACAGCAGGGTACAAAGGCTTTATTGCTCAGAAGCCACATTTCAAACTCCACCCTGAAACCAGAGGCACGCTATGGTGTCATGTGCATGCAGAAAAATACCCAGCTTAGCAAGGAGCTGCCATATCCTGCCCTAACTTCAACTTTCAGGCTGATTTAAGGTGGAGCTCATGTGAAGTGACTGTGATACTGAATCTCCAGCTGATAACTGCACTGCTGATGAAAAGCAGTGTCAGCATCTGAAAGCTGTGGCTGCGGTCTACTGGGCAATAGGAAGGAGAAGAAAGTCCCTCTGGACTCACTGCTACTCAGTCCTCCAGGAACAAGGAAGCCAGCTCCTTCACCTGGAGAGAGCTGCAGCTGCAAACGCAGACACCCCTTGGCTACAAAGCAGATATGCTTTATCCCCATCTTCCAGGAACCAGCCAACATCCCTTGTATCACAACCAGATTAAGCTTGGATTTATTTCTCTCTTCCATGCCCCGAGCTCATCCCTGTGCAGGGAAGGGCACTCGACTGCCCTGCCTGTGTTTGGCAGCCAAGGCAGAGCAGGCACTGCTGGAGACAGTGCACGTCACCAACAGAGAGAACTAAAGGGGTAAGAGGAGAGAGCAGTGGCAGCCTAGGGCTGCTTCACTGTAAGTCCCCATCCTAGCAGGCTCCCTTGGCCAGAGGTCCCATCAGTTCCTCTGCCCAAAAAAGACGTGACAAGCCTTTCAGTTACCGGCCCTGTGCAGACCAACGGGCTGCAGCTCCTGCTTGTTTCAGCTGAGGTGCAGGCTCTCCCACGTGCCTGGTGACTAGAAGCGAGGAATCCCATCTTGGGCATTCAGAAGCAGAAGATATAAAAGCAGAGCTTGCTGGCCTTAATGTTCATCTCTGTGTGAGCTGCTATCAGGGAAGTGATTCATGCAAAATTGGCCAGAGATCATAGTGGAATCCAGACCCCAGCCAGATTCTGCACTTGGGCTGTGATAACTTTTGAGAGAATTTAAGCATACTGCATTCAACAGATTCAATTGTTGTAGTGGAAATACCTCTTTAGCTTATCTTTGGAAGCATTCCTCTACCCTCCCCTGCATATTGAAGGCTTGGGTTTCAAGTTCACATCTATCAGACTGAAAAACAGCAAGACATGCCCTATCATGTCCTGGACACCCTAAGCCATAAACGAGGGAGCTGCACCCTTTTCCTCTCATCCAGATTCTATCTTTTATATGTACTTAAAATGTGCACATAAAGCTTTATCACACCCAAACCATTTCCGAAGCAATGAGCAGTCACATTAACTATTAGAATTTTGAAGGACTGTAATTCCAGGGCAATTTTACCACTCCCTCTGACAGTCTTTTGTATTTGTGATACTATATGTCTCATAAACAAAACAGCACAGAATATATCAATCAAATTATCAGCATAGAGAGAATTACTTAGGCAGGCCCTTACAATTTGCCCTGCACTCCTGGTGAGTCCAGAACAGCAGGTGGCCCATCTTAGTCTGTAATAGGATTAGCATTGATGGCAAAAGTCTTAGCACCTCTCTGGTGTACCTACAACCCACTCTTCCTATATAAGTTACAGATGCATAAAATAACAGATATTTAAGTTAGATATGTATTTAAAACAAAACAAAACAAAACACCTTGGAGTAACTAAACCCATTCTTTGTATAAACTCCAAAGTTTGAACTGAAATGGTGTTTTCCGTTGAGCAGTCTTCAGGATGGCATGCTAATCTGGTTGGTGAGCAGAGAAGTTTTAGTCCTCCATGGGTTTTTTTCTGCAAGAGACTTGTTTTGTTTTGGTGTATCATGGACCATTCCTCAAAATGAGCAACAGCTTTGAGGCTCAGCACCCCTGGAAAGGCCATTTTGGGTGCTCACACACTGAAGATCTCAAGCACCAGGGGATTCAGTCTGTCCTGAATTTTGCAACCACAGTGCAAAAGACTCAGGTCAGCAACCCCAGGAGCTAAATGGTTGTAACCAAACAAGTGGAATTTACCTTTCACCTGCCTATGTATCTCCTCAGGCATGTAGATGTGAGCACTTTCACAATGAAATTAAGCTGAGACAAAAAAGTCACAAAGACCTAGAGATTATTGAATAGTTACATGCATGAGCCAAGCACTACCTTCTTCTCAGTCTCCAGGCAAAATTTAATACAATAACAGCAATGATTTTAATAGAACGCGCCTGCAATATTACTAGACAGAAATGTCATATCCCAGAGACAGAATCATGTTCATGGATTGAGAAGTAATCTTCAGGTTCTGAAGACCCCACAAGGCTGTACTGAGGTCTGTCTAATAATATCATTAGGATATTATCACCAGAACACTGTGGCAGAAAGGCACGAGAAAAGAAATTTCTCGACCCTGTAGCAAACATCATCTTTGGGATAAAGACTTACGGGTTTTTGACAGTGATCTGGGAAGTCCAATCCAACAGCAGCAAGGTCTTCTTTATAGTGCAGAATCCAACATGCAAAACTCAGAAAGCAGCGTCAAATAACAGTTCATGACTCCCCTCTCCCTTTCATCTTTGCCTTCCTCAGTATGAGATTGGGGTTGCAGGTCAGCCCCTATCCTGCAGAACACCTGGGAACTCCGTGCACTGGGTCACCAGCAGTGCGTTTCCCTCCCCATGGGGATTTCTGCACCTGGGGAAGGACAGGGATGACCTTGATGGTTATGGCCTGAGCCTGACTGCAGGCAGGATCACTTGCAAATTATGGCTTCTCATGTGCCTCCTTGTGCGCTGGCGTACTGCTGGTGAGTGGAATGACTCTCGGTGGGGCTCTGTTCATTTTAGCACCTAACCACCAAAATGCTCTGCAAGGTTGTGGCAGCCAGCATGCAGTGGGTGTGCTGCCGCAAGCTCTCGTGGATTTCTCAGGAGTCTTGCATTGCTCCACACTTTTCTAAAAAACCCTGCTTCCATAGATTTAGGCTTATATGACAGTATAATCCTGTCTATATAATCTAGACAGGATTATAGTCTAGTTGAAACTTTCAACTAGAATAGTAGCAGTAATGGCGGTCAGGAAAATATATGACACTTGAACCCAGAAGTTTTTGGGGTAAAGTAATTTAACTTTCATTATTCACTAGAAATTTGTTCTTATAGGACAACATCTTGCCTTTCAATTTGTTAATACTTCATAGAAGGCAATACTGGGCATAATGCCACAATCAGATACAGCTGTGTATGTATTACATAAAAAAAGTGAAGACACACACCATCCAACTTAACTACAAGCAATTACATGATGCGTAAGTGGCCACTCTGCTGGAAAGATGTGGAGATATGCAGTTCGCCCTAGATGCCTTTGCTGCTTATTTCTGAAGCCTACCTATATAGACATGAACTACCCCAAACACACAAGCATAGCTTGACATGACTGCCTGCTGGGCATCTGATCTGTTCCTGGCATTTTAAAGCTATTCAGAAATACAACGCACTGTCAGAGCACAAGGAAGCAAAAGAATCAACTTGTTATATATTCTTAATACGTGAGCTCCTGGGATTTCAGCCATTCCTGAAATCTGTTTAACAAGAACAGATGAGTAATCTGCTATTCTGACTACGAAAAGCTTGAAAATAACCCAGAAGTCATTCATTTCCAAAAGGTGAAATAATGCTGCTCTGAAACTCCGCCTGCTTTGTGCAATCCTGGAAAAAACCTTGGATGCAAGGAAATATACATCAATTTTAATACTGGAGAGCTCAGCAAGATCACTTCCAATCACCTCTGGGAAAATGCTAACTTGCTTTGCAGTGTAAAGAATTTAGTCAGCTAGCAGCTTACAGGAGCAGCTTCTGGTTTTGGAGGATTGTAAGTGATGAGTCAAACCCCTTAGCTATTTCTGTTAGAAAATAAATACTTTTCTGCATTTAGAAAAATATTTCTGGTAGATGGAGGAGAGCAGGAAGGCTGTAGAAGAGACTTGATCCTTTAGTTTGTTGGTTTGTTTGTTTGTTTTGTTTCTGCTCATGGTAACAACATCTTACTTCTCAGAGACAGCTGACTCTTCTGGAATCTTGTCTCTTCCTTGCCTTGTACTGCTGCAGAAACAGGAGCAAATGAACAGAAAGCAAGGCAAGACCCCTATACAAAGGTTGTTTTAATCTCTTCAGCAACCCTTTTGTCACAACGTAGTGAAGCAGAAAGACCATCTCTACAAGACATAGTATAAAGAGGCAGCTATGTCCCTGTAAAACCTGTGCAGTAAATGAAATCCCTGATGCTGGTATGGCAGCTATTGCTTTAACAGAGGGTTGACTATACAACTGCTTGGGGTGCTCCGTAGCCTCAAGTTGTATTCCTCTGAGGACAACCAGCCCAACTGAAAGCTGGGAGCAGACTCCAGTGTGCTGTAGCAGTGTGCCTCCAAAAAATTGGACAAACTTGATGGCACACACAAAAAAAGTGAATCCCACACTACAGCAGCTAAAACCAGTGTGAAACAGAAAAAATGTAGGTGCAGCTATTTGTTCCCTGCAACCTTTCCTAATTAAGTCTAAAAATGTCTGTAAGGCGAGCCCTGCCTCATCTTTCTGAAACCAGTCACTACATGTGCTTGTCAAAAGTACTTCTTGCACTCTGTTCTGTAAATAAATGCCAGTCAGAAATTGCAAGAACATAGAATGAAACGATGTAAATATCAAATAATACAAAGCCTTGAAGGAATGTTTCTAAACACAGGGACAGTGGAAGTATGCCAGGTATATTGTACTTCCACAGAGGGTTTCTAAAAACAGAATTAGTTCACGTGTGAGTCTGTAGGATGGAATATACGTATCGGGCAAGCAATATAGCCCTAGACGTTTGCACAGGACTCTCAAAATGCATACAGCAAATAATGTGAGCTCTGAGGCAGTCTTATGCTACTGTACATGAGCACAATCCACTGTCCCCAAGCCATATAGCTAGCTTCCAGCAGCAGAAGACATACACTGTGAAGATGTACCATCACTTTCCTGTCTGCACTGCTTCTAGACTCAGCAACAAAAGATGACATCAGCACCCATCTTGAAAACTGGAGAGCACAAAGTGTACCCAAACCTTGTAGAGAGCGACTGTGCCCCTCTGCTCAGCACATCTGAAGTTTTCAGACAAGTTTTGGATTTCCCAAGGCAGGAAGGATTTGATAAACTGAAGAGTTTTAACACAGGATCACAGAGACATCCCAGGTACAGGAGTGCAGGACATTATGGGAAGAAGTGGGGAGAACCGGGCTTGTTAAGAAGACAAGGCTCCAGTGGGATCTATTTGCAGTCAGCTATTGGCTTTCTGAGCAAGACAAAAGACAGAGGTAGACTCTTCTCTGAGGTGTACAGGGTAACAGCAAGAGACAACAGGCATGGGTTGCAAGAGGGGAAATTCTGGTTGGATATAAGGAAAAAATTCCTTCACATCAGTGGTGTAGCCAAGGTCCAGATAAGAGGTGGTGAGACCTCTGTCCTGGGAGATGCACCAAATTTGACAGGATGAGGACCTGAGCAACCTCATCTAGCTTTGGTGAGACCTGCTTCAACCATTGGCTTGGACCAGGGGCCTCCACAAACTCCTCTTCTAATCAGTATTCTTCCATGATTTTTAAGACCTTTGGGTGTGGATTTCACAGTTGTTTGATTTGGGGATGTAAGGAGTTTTTCAGCATTTCTGAGCTTCATAGCCTTTGGAGTAATTGAAACCAGGCTTGTTTTACACATCTGTGAACTCAGCTGGGGTCTGAGCATCCCTTGAGAGCCACCTCTTGCTCAGCCACCATGAGGCGTTCAGAGACAGACCTTAAAGAGCAATTCTGGACATAGGATACAAGTTTAAAAGACCTCAGTTCTCTCTTTCCACTAAGAACACTAAAAAAAAAATATAAGCTGTTTGCCCTTCTCTAATCTTTCCTTATCTCCAGTTCTTACCTTCTGTGGTGGCCCTCCACACCTTAGTCTGCCACCAGACCCAGAGGCTGTGCTGTCCAGGAGAGCTGGTGCTTCGGAGACCATATTTCTCTTAGTCTATGTGTTCCATGCCTTCACCCATGCTTTCCCCTTTCCCTTCCCTCAACCCCGATCATGCATTTCCATGCCCTGCTGCAGCAGAGAGACCCTTCCCCCTCCCCCTCCCCAAATGCTGTTTTCCAAAAAACCAAAGTGGCAACCCATCCTTCAGCTTGTTAAGCTTGTTAACCCACTTAACAACACCACCAAAAGGGGATCGAAAAGGAAGGTCTGGAAGGGAAATACCTCTTCCACTCATTTGTAACTGAAGTCTTTTCAACTAAAACATCAGGCACGTGCTAGTCTCTCTCTTCCTTTCTCTCCACAAAGCAAAGAGCTCAGAAGGACGCTCTGTGGGAGTCAGAGCTACTGGCCAGAAAGGTTTGGTTTCATAGGTGTGGGTTTTTTTTACTTGAAACATTACTATTATTATTCTAGTTGGGCTGACAAAGCAAACAAGCACAAGTGCTTGGTAGGCAGTCAGTATGGATGCTGAAAGCAGAGTCCCTTTGCCCATCCCTTCCCTGGACAGCCAGTGCCTTCCCTCAACGTTCCCAGCACGGAGCTTGTCTAACATGTTATTTTGTATGAAGAGTTCAGCCAAATGAACCGTGAAGCAATGAGACAGGCAGAAGTGAAGCAAGTACAAACCATGCCCACAGCAGCAATCAGGCAGGTTGAGAACTGTCTGTTTCTCCGTCATGGATGCTGTGATGAAGACCCGGCTGCATCAGAGCTGCAGAAGGACTCTCATGAATGTTTTTCTCACCAGGAGCAGAATGTCAAAGAAATAAATATCCTTCCTGGTCCTTCTTCTCCCTTGCTGGCCCAAGCTCTTTCTCTCTTTGGTTTCCAGCTCTGGTTTTCTGTTTGCTGGGCACAGCTGAAGAGCATCTCTGCCTGCCCAATCGGGCAGCCAGCACTTGCTCAGGGCCAGTGCTGCACAATGCCCTTCCTGCTGTTTAAAGGGTTGTTGGGGCCTCTCAGCAGGATGGGCAATACAGATAAGCCTGTTCTTTCTATCCTTAACTTATCCTTAAGTTTCCCGCATATTCCCAAGAGCTGGGGCACATGGCAGAAGAGCTAAAGCTGTCTGGGAACTGGATCATTTGTGTGGCAACTCTTAGGTCTACAGAAGGCAGAAAGCTGACCTTACCTAGGCAAGAGCATGGAGGCTCCAGACTCCTTTCCCTTTGATGGCAGCACCCCACCCCTGTGATGCACAGCAGGTTGGGAGGTAGCAGGGAGAGAAGCACTCAGCCAGCTCCAGGGAATGTCCCCGGAGGACGCACCACAGTGGGCCACGCTGTTTCTGCGTTACTGCACTTTGGTGTAGGTCTGTTCCCCACAGCCTTGGCAGGAACACATCCTAGCTCCTGCATGGTGTTGACTGCAGGGCATCCCTCAAAGCGAATGCCACCTAAATATATATAGACCTTTGTACTGTCTGCTTAGCCAGTGTTGCTGCTTGGGAACTTGGGGCTGGCTTCAGTCAGTGGGATGAAGGGTGAAGGAAAAACAATGGCCAAGGCCCAGGAGTGCAGGTAGTCTAGTGGGACACCTCTGTGACTGGGACCTTGAGTGTGCTTGAACTTGGCCTGACATTGAAGGGATGTAGGTGAGGGTGGTTACAGGAGTTTCCCAAGGGATTCAGGACCATTCCACATCTTGGAGGCCAATCAGTGCAGATCTATGTGATTACATCCCCTTTCCCTTCCACCACAACGCAGTGGTCACATCCAAGCTGCAGATGAGGAGCACTCCCAGGACTGGGCATTGTTTAGGAGTGTCTGAGCCAAAGCAGCAGCGAGGACAGTGAGGAACACTGAGCATAAGTGATGGTGGTGGTGTGCTCAGGCCAGCACCCAGGTCTTGTTTCACTGATAAGAACAGACATACCTTCGTGTTCCTGTCTTGACATAACCGGTGAATCTTCCGGTCCATCTTCATCAACAGTGCTGTATGCCACAGTGTAAAACATCCATACCCAGAAGAGTGGGGCTTCCTCTCCCTTCCTCCACCCCAGCAATCTCCATGGACTGAAAAAAGCTGCCAGAGCTGCTACAACACATGGCCAGATAGATATCCACACAGATGCAGAGGTTGTATGAATGGTATCTCCCTGCACCAGCCAGCCCTCCTTCACCCCTGGGAGTCTGGATGCCACCTCCCCCAATGTTTCCTCTCATGGAATGTTTTACTTGCTGCCAGGAGAAGCAACTTTATCCGGCCACGACTTTAAAAGGAGGTTCATCTCCAATGACTCCTTGAACAAGACAACAACGCAATTCCTGCAGTAGGCATGCGTTTGCTGCAAGGAATGACAGGGGAGCACAAAACCTCTGACCATCTTCTGCATTTGTTAAAACCCTTTCTTGGCTATGCAGCCAGAGGAAGAAGCTCTCAATGGACAAGATCCCCTGCAGGATTTGGTGGAAGTTAAAGGAAAGCACAGAGATGATATTTAGATGAAGATCTGGGTCATGAAGCAGAACTGGGGAATGGGGAAGGATAGTTGCCATGGGATTTAAGGCCAAAGCAGCATACATGTCATGTCTACTCTTATCACAGGTGATGATATCTTGTGACATTAGAGAGATGCCCATTGTTGTATGTGTATCTAAAGCATCACTATAACTGTTGTGCCTTGTACTGTGGGGATGGCTCATCAGCAAGGAGACCAGGAACAATGGTTTGAATAAATGGTTTGCAAAAATCCACTCTTTGGTGCTCTCTGGGCTGTTCTTGAAGCAACATTTTTGCTTTTCATCTGTATTTTATGACTTTGAAGGAGAAAATATCCCAACAGCAAGAGAGGATAATTCTGTAAAAGGCACAGAGCATCTCACTAGCATATCATTCCTAGCAGAAAATTAGACTACTGCTTCATCTGTTCTTCTGCTGCACCCCTGCCGCCCATTGCTTCATTTAAGACAGCCACATCTGCACGAATTGCAGCTCTTTCTCTGGCACTGGGCAGCCACAGCCCCTGCACAAGAAGCTTTTGAGATCTGGACTGTGCCAGCAAAAATGGGGGCTGACTCCTAGGCCAAAGCCAGACCCATATAGTTACAAATATTTAATAAAAGGTGAAAGCAGATAGAAAATGCTGCCAACCTTCCCCCACTGAGAATCTTGAGTGCTTTTCAGCCTGAGCTGATCTTTAATGCTTCTCTCCCCAAACACACACACATACACACCTCCCACAGCTATTTCCCCTGCAGAAGGCAACTCAGAAAATTAAATAGCTCCATTTCTTCCAGGCATGTCTGAGAAGCTGTTTTCTAATAGTAAAACTGGTGGGTTCAGCTGCTTTAACAACTGTGGTATTAGCTTGACCTGAATTGCTTTCAGGGCTTGAGGATTCTGCTGTGACTCTCACACAAGAAACTGCTTGCAGGGGGAATGACTCCAGTGTTACCTGCTGTGGGGCCTCCAGGGTCCATTGTAAGTCACTGCAAGAGTCTCTTCTCCTGTTGGATATTTCTCCAGCAGCCTCCCTTCATGGACCACATAAGCTCTGAACTGTCTCTTCTACTTTCCAGTCTTCCTAGTCGCATTGTAGAGCAACTCTTGTAGGTGCCTCTGCCTTAGAGGCCATCACTGAAATGCCCCATCTTGTCTCAACACCTGAACCTCACAAAGCCATTTCCACACATGGCATTGGTCTGGATTCTGAAACCAGCCCCAGCCACAAATACAGAGAAGATCTCCAGATTATGTCTGTGAGGCAGTCATGGTAGAACCTGTGCTAACCTCTCAGAGGCAAGTGAGTTTTCAGGTGCCACCTTGAAACAGTACCTTTTGACCATTCTAGGTAGGAAAGAAAAGAGAGGAATGAAACAAAAGGAGCAGTATTTCTTCAGAAGTGCTCTCTTAAGAATACAGTTCTCATCCTTGGGGCAGGGGAAGGGACTGTCTCTGTTTTCAAACGCATCTTGGCAGGCAGCAAATTAGGCAACATGGAAATGGTTAGAACACCACTGGGATCTTTACTGAAGATGCCTAAAGGACCAGGGCCTGGAGAAAGAAGAAGGTGACAGTGATGCTGGTAAGATTTTGCCTGGGTCATCATTTTTTGCCTACATCACTGAGAAGCCTTCAGACAACCAGAGAAAACATTAGATAAACAACCAGCAACTGGCCAATTCTCTTCTCCTTGATAAACATACCCAAACACCTCCTTTTACGTTTCCTCTTTCACACACCTCTTAGAATGCCACTGGACTAATGTTTAACCTTTATCTCCCTGGCTCAGAAAGGAGATGGAAATACTGGAAAAGGACAGAAACACACTGGGAGCATGATGAGATGTAAGGATGATACAGTCTTCCAGAAACATCTACAGATATTTCTTCATCAGCCAACTGTATCAAAACATGTTGGTCTGGAAAAGAGATTACTAGAGTGAAAGCAGATCCCACCAGTGATGACAGGCAAGGAGAAGGTCAATAGGCAATGACTGCTCATGTGTCTCTCAGTACAAGAACAAGGAGGCAACAAATGAAACTATCAGATGGCAGCTTCACATTCAGCCAGAGGAGGCATTTCTTCTTACCATAGACAATCCAGCTGTGTCACCCGTTACCATCAGTTATTGTAGATCCAACAGTTTTGCCTCTTTCAGAAACCCAGAAGACAAATTCACAGAAGTGGATGGACAAAGAAATCGGAGAAGAGAAAAGCCACCAAAGCAAATATTGCAGTGGTCAGGAGGAACATACCCTGGCAAACAGGGCCAAACTGTGATGCTGAGTAAGGAGGAGCACCAGATCCTCTCCAGGAGCAACCAACCGTGGTGAACCATTCACAGAGAATTACACCTCTGTGTTGCCTTGCCTCATCCCCATGCATCCTTAAATCATTACTATCATCATTAAAAACTGGCCACAGTGACTTTCAATCAGCAGGTTGCCTCATGCCATCTAAAGAAAATGTGTCCTGCCTTCACGCTGCCTATTGCCAGCCCCTGACTGGAGATAAACATATCCTTGACCATGTTAAAGAGATGTTCTCGGCCAAAGCTATTCTGCAAAACATAGCTAATGACTTGTACAAAGGAAAGTTTGCTTAGTGTGGAAAGGAGAAAGCTGAGGGTGATCGTAGTTACAGTCTCCCACTGCCTAAAGGGCTTTACAAAGAAGACAGAGCCACTCTTCTCAGAGGTGCCTGGTGACAGGGCAGGAGGCCCGGGGGCACAAGTTGCAAGAGGGGTTGGATGTGAGGAGAAAACTCTTTCCTGTGAGAGTAGTGCAGCCAGGCACCAGAGAGGTGGTGGGATGTCTGTGCTTGAAGATGTTCAGCACTCAATCAGCTGAAGGCGTGAGCTACCTAACCTGACATTGTGGGGAGCCCTGCAGGGTGTACAGGGTTGGACTGGAAGCTTCCAGAGATGCCTTCTGATATAAATCTTTGTCAAACTCTGGAAAACATATCCCATCCAGTGTGACCAGCCTTGCAAACCAGAACTGATCATCCATGTTTAATCAGATACAGAAGTGTTTCTGAGAGAGGAACAACACCCTCTGTGTGCAATTGAGACACCAACCCACAGACTTCTTGGGCAGTTCTGTGCTTTGCCATCAGCTCTCTGACTCAAACAGAACTTCTGCTCTGCTGTACTGGAGAGGATTTGCGTCAGGGCGGAGCGGTACTGGGCACACATGCTGAAGCACCTTCAACCATTTTTCTGATTATCTCCTTGAAGGATTATCTGTAATGGTGATTCACACAAATCTCACAGGTGTTGCCTTCTCCATGGTAAGGGTAGGAAGATGTCAAGAGTCACCTTTAGGATCCTGCATGAAGCAGCCTTCATGTGATGCCCTCTGGGGAATACTTGAAGGTTTTAAAGAAAACAGAAGCAATCTCTTTCATTTCTAATTACTCTTTAAACAAAAGTACCACCTACCAGCTCTACCCAAGCTCAGTGCCCTGTTGAGCCAGATATGCCAGGCACTACAGCACCAGCTCCACTGCCCCGAGGAACTGTTGTCCAGATAGAAAAGGTGGGAACAGGCAATGACACTATGCCTGTCATCCCAGGTGGTTGCCTTTACCCCTAAAGAAGAGAAATGGGCAGCTCCTGTGATTCAGCCCTTCCTAAGATACAGACTTCCTGTAGCAGTCTCCCATTGACCCCAGATAATGTCACAGGCAGTTTAAAAGACCAGCTTAGATGAGAAGCCTGAATTTTTGGTTGCAAGAGGTCAGCAAAATCATCACTCAGACAGACACTTGCTGGAGCTAACAAAAGGGGTATGGTATGCACATAAGAGCTCAGATCTGCAGCCTTAGCTGAATTCCTCCATGAAAATCACCTCTACCCTCTCAGTAATAACAACAATGGTATTTTTTTTTTTCCTCTCTCTCTTCCCCTTCTGTAATTTGTAATTTGTCTGTAATTTGCTCTTCCTGGTAGAAGGGAAAGGAAGCATAAATTATTGCAACATTGACAAGACCTGAATAGCATCTTCTGTCACTAACAGCAAACCTTAGGAAAGAGAACTCACATCTGACAGAGCTTTGCAGAAGGTGGAGACGCTATCCATGTGCTTGTTTACTGACTGAAAAGATAAGCATGGGAGCAATTCAAAGCATGTACCTCTTTTTTATCTCACTTATTTCTCCAGTTTCTGGCACATCTCAGGTGTTTATTAAGCAAATTTACAATTGAATTTGCACTGAATGGACTGAGATGGGCCAGATCCAACTACTCAAGCAGGCAAACTCTAATGCACATTTGCTTTGTCCCTTTTGCAACCAAGCACCCCAAATCACTTGCTATTTTTATGCAGCTGGAGGGCTCAGAAGTGACAGAAACCGATCTAGCAATGCCTAGACTGAAGCCTTACAATGGTGGTCCACTGTTGTTATCTTGTCAGATTCTTTACACATTGTGGCTGGAGCCAAAATGCCTCAAACAAACAGAAATCTGACATAGGATTTTTCATCCTGAACAGACTCTCAGATGGGGTAATGACATAATAATCACTAACACTTTTGTATAGCTCTCATATTTCTACTAGAGGATGTCTAAATGCATGTGTTGCACAGCAGTTGCATAGTGAGCACTATGTACACGCACTGAATTTACTGAGCACACACAGAGGATGATTTTCCAGGTGTGCCCAGAACACCCAGGACTGGTTGAGCACAAGCAGGTTGACCACAAAAATCATGGACCAAGGCTTTGAAGCTTTTGGGTCAGTTTGGACTCACTGGTTGTACACGTGTTGTGGCTGCCATTGAGGATGCCTGGATATTGACTGTGCATTCAGAGATATTTATTGCTGCATTACACAGTGCTACTCTTTGAATAGACAACCAGACACTCACAAATACTGGAAAAACAGCCCAGATTCTTTTCTTTTCTTTTCTTTTCTTTCTTTTTTTTCTTTTCTTTTCTTTTCTTTTCTTTTCTTTTCTTTTCTTTTCTTTTCTTTTCTTTTCTTTTCTTTTCTTTTCTTTTCTTTTCTTTTCTTTTCTTTTCTTTTTTCTTTTCTTTTCTTTTCTTTTCTTTTCTTTTCTTTTCTTTTCTTTTCTTTTCTTTTCTTTCCTTTTCTTTCCTTTTCTTTCCTTTTCTTTCCTTTTCTTTCCTTTTCTTTCCTTTTCTTTCCTTTTCTTTCCTTTTCTTTCCTTTTCTTTCCTTTTCTTTTTTTTTTTGGGGGGGGGCCTGGACAAAATTTCTACATGGGAAAAAGGGGACAGGAATCTGCTCAGGAATCCTGGTTCTAGAGCCACTCCCCAGATATGGCAATCTCCAAAATTTAAGAAAGGCTCGAATGGTTCTCTTCTTCTCCTGCTTAGCTGGACTACACACTGCTAATCAACAGAGCTACTGTATGAAGAGAGAAAAATCATGCATGACAATACACCACGGAGTCACTTTCTATAGGAGATTACTTTAATGTAAAGGTTCCAAGTGCTTTAAGATCTCTTGAGCCATCAAGAGGACACTAGGAGCAGGGTCTGTTTAATGAATTGGTTCCTTGCTTCCTATGAGTGACCAGAGATTGTTATTAGAACTGTGCTCCTAATTGTTTAGGTGATCTTGTACCATCTTCCTAGCAGCTGTCTTCACCAATGGTGGTAGATACTCCCAACAGAAAACTCACTGAAGAGGAGTCACAGGCACGTGAGGACGCTGTCACCCATGCTCATGACTTACACATTACTTTCATGCTGATTGAAAGTTACATCAAATAGAGAGGAGTACACCACAGAGGGAGTGCACGGAAAGGATGCACTTTTCTTAGGTGTTTGCCTTAATTACCTATGTTTTTAATCATTAGTAAAAAAGTCTAAGAAATACGCTTTGACAAACTCGAGCTGAAATGGACAGAAAGTACAGATTTCAGTGAATGGAGTGGTTACTCTTTTTGGAGTAGTGTCAGGTCAGCAGGGGCACTTCTAACAGGGCCGAGCAACTTGGCACTGCTAGCCCTAGCACAGACAGGGCTGTTCCCGGCAGAGGCGCCTCACTGCTGCTGGAGTCCCCTGGTACGGAGGGGACAGAGCCTTCACCGCACTGCCATGGTGGGTGGCTGTCCGAGCACACAGAGAAGCCCCAGGACTTCTGACTCCAGAGTGACATAGCTGTGGCTTGGGTTCACTCAGCAGTACCGAAGCTTTCGCCTCCGTGGCAGTGCCTCTCAGGGCTGCCGCTCAGTTTCAGAGAAAGAGAAAAAAGAAATCAGCCAGAAGCTGGCTGCTTCATTCAAAACTGCACAGTGTGACTCACAGTGAGAGTAAATCTCATCAGCTTCAGCTTCTGCAGAGGCAAAATTCCCTCCTCTAGTCTCGATGCTCTTTTGTCAGCAGCAGGAACACACAGAAAACTGAACGTTGTTACTATTATTTGCATCTATTGTTCTATAAACGACAGATTCAGAGGAACGGGATTAAAATAAATAAATAAATAAATAAAAAG
>NW_010334001.1:34486-41234 GCF_000700745.2 Antrostomus carolinensis
AAGTTGTTACGGTGTCAGCACAAACCAGCACAAAAGATGAGAGATGTGTGTGCAAACACAGCAGCGTGATCATCGCTTTTGAAACCAGGTTATCCCGGTGGCTTACCTGTGTCCTGAATCACGTTTAACACACCCACTGCACTAACTGGCAGCCAAGTGGGCAGTGCCGTTCTAACATTCCATCTGCGCTCTGTTAGGGACCGTAAGTGGCATTTTAAAACCAAGATGGATACACTCTCATTTTACACACAGGGAAACAGAGGCCTAAAACTCACAAAAAACAATAAAATCTGGGATGTGGAAAATGGGGTGTCTTTGAAAACAGAGCAATACATTATTTGCCCAGCGTCACTGAATAAATCACTAACAAGACAGGGAGTAAAATCGAGTCCTTTTGCAGAAGGTTGTCCAGTGCAGAAACTTAACCACAGTATTTGCAGTACCAAACACTGATATTTTATTTTCAGAAAAGGGCTATTGAATCAAACATGAAACATTTTGAATATGTACTTTGTAGATGTGAGTATTCTGGCTGTTCTTACAGCTGTGTTAATGTAAAAAAACACAATGCGTTAAAGCAAAGCTGTGTGAATGAAGATATTTTCTGGCTTAGAGTCACCTTAGAGGAAAGCATATTTGGGTGGGGATTATACAAGCAAGCATTATGGCTGGATTCAAATAACTTAGTAAGATTCCACTTATTAAATTTTTACAGTGTTAAAATTAGTAGTCCCATGAGCTCTGTTCACGGACCAGTAATATGAGCACCCTCTACTGGTCATTATCACACATACTAATTAAACCTTTTTAAGTAAGCCATTAGTGTATCTGCTTTCTCATGCAAACAGGGTACCTAGAAAGCTTATTAAAATATGCACATGAATACGCTGTATGTTATTCATGCTATATTAATCCAAAAGGCACAACTGCAAGGTTTCCTCTTGTTTATTCACCAAAAATGCTATGCATTTAATAAAAATATTTTAACGTTTTCTGTAGCTTAGGGCAAAATAATTCTTTTATTTGCAATTTTCAAATTTGTCAAGGAAGGACACAAAAAAATTACAGAGCAGTAATTTTGGTCTCCATACCAGAGACCACAGTAGAAACTGTAACGGAGAACAGAATTAATGTGCAGTTGCATAAAGATTATCTGTTGAGAAGAAAGCAATGTGGCTACTGTAAAAGGGAATGATGATTTACTGATCTTTACAGATCTACTGCAGTCCTCTGAAGCAACAATGGAACATGTAGACTTCCCATTTAATCATAACTTTTTAAAGATGCCTAAGTATAGAATTTACTACAAGATAATACAGAAATTAGTATCTGGTAATCATTAAGCATAAAAGCCACAGAACATAAGTGCTAGTTTGGAATGTGTGAGTGACTTGTGGCAGCTTCAGTCAAGTTAGCTTTAGTTAGAGTTAGGAGGAGTTACAGCATCAGAAACTGTCAAAGGTAAGAGACAGATGGATCGAGTCTTTCCAGAAGCAAAAGCTTAGGAGGAATAGCTTGAATGCCAAGTAGCCAGCAAGCATGATTTGTCTGCATTTAATTTCCAAACACACCTCCTGGACATATACCACAGCACAAGCATTTGCCATATCATATTAATATCACACCAGTCTTCATTTAGACATTACATTAAATGATTAAGTTAGTAAGCAAAGTTCTTGTTGCCTGTTAGCACAAAGGCTACTACTTACCGGGCAGGTCTTCTGGGACTTGCCACATAAACATGCAAATCAAGAGAACTGATGTCCTGTGTGAGGACCTTCGCAACCAGGATTCTGTCTAAATTAAGATTTTATGTTGTATAGAAGTTTGCTGCAGCGTGTAACTCTGAGCAATCACTTTGGTAAAGGTAAGAAGTGGCAAGAAAGCAAGTTTCACAGTATCAAGTGAATTAATGAAATGATGAAAGAAAAAAAGGAAAGCATTTAAATTATCAGGGCACTAGGGCAGAAACTGAGGTTGTACATCACAGCACTAAAATGTTCCAGAAGACCACTCCTATGGAGCACAGGAGGGACAAACTCAGAAAAGAAAGAAATTGGGGTGAAGCATTCCAGTGCTTTTGAATGTACTGTGAGAAATTATATTGCTCAGAGGAACAATGGAGTGGCTACTGCAGATAAAGGGTCCAAGTCCACGGATGTTTGAGGTGATTTGTACAGGCACTTTTATGCTTTGCTAGACACCAAGGTAAAAGTTAATAAATCCGTGGGATGTTGCTGGGACTTCACCAACTCTCTTTTTCTTGCTTTCTCAGAAAAGCAGGGAGGGGGAGAAAAAAAAGAGTTGAAACTTATAAAAATACCTCAAACACAACCTAGGAAAATTTGCAGCATTCAGAACATCCTGCAAATCTCAGGGGGGAAAAAAACCCACAAAAAAACCCCAAACTGGAAAAACAGGAAGTGAAAAAATGTGACTTGAGGAAGATCCAAACTTTGACAGGTGAAAATCCGAGCTGGTTCAGTTTAACACTAACCACGCTGACACAGCCTGGAGACACAGCATATTCAGATTCACGAGACCAAGATGTCCCTCCTGGCACGGGACTGCACTGGTGGTGCACTGGCTGCAATGGCTGGCAGCTGCGTGTGTCAGGTCTCCAGCCAGATGATAGATAGAGGTGAGGATTCTTTCACTCAATGGTGAACCATTTAATTGCCTCCAAATTCAAAGAGGATGCTGAAAACAGGGAGAAAAAAACCCAAGGAAGTACAGTCTTCTGCAACAGAAGTGTTGGGTCACCAGATCACTAAATAGAACCCAAATCTGGTCAGGAAGAGAATAAACTTTTTTTTCTCCATCTCTTTTTTTTTTTTTTTCACTCTCTTTTTAATTTTTCTTCACAAATTACTTCCCAAGCTGTAGGCAATAACTGGACATACCACACTCTTCAGAAAAAGGGTTCCAGCAAATGGCAAAGCTCAGTGTACCTATACCACAAAGAAAACCAATTCTGAAAGAAAGCAAACCAATGCCAAAAAAAATGGGAGGATCCAGTTTTACCCTGCTGCTGCTATGCAAGAGTTTGATTTGAAGACACTAACCAGGAACATTTGGAAGAAAGGGATGTAATGCAGGAATGTAATCTATGCCTCAAACCTGTAAGAAAGGAGTTAGGGGCAACTCATTTTATCCTGTTCCAAGAGAGAAATCAATTAATGTTGCATGTTTAATTGCTCTGGTCACTGCTACACTCTCTGGCCAAACAAAGCCAAGTTTTCCCCTAAGGGAAAAACAAAACAAAACAAAACAAAATAAAGCTAGGATAACAAAATCAACTAACTGAAGGAATCCAGGCAGCGAGACCTTGACTAGAAATTATTTCCTGGTCATGCTGAGAGGATACATTCAGATGATGTTCAAGACTCAAACACTGCGGATGGCATAGTCCCTCAGAAGCACCTCCCACTGGTCTTGCACTCCTAGGAGGCATGAGCTGTATGTTGGCTCCATATTTCTCTCCCAGTTAGCTTGGTGTGAACCTAAAATGCATGGTCCAGTCACTAAAATCAATTCCTCATCCTCCTTCAACACACTGAACTAGCCACAGTTCCTGGTGGCATCTGTCCTGAAGAGCAGGACAGGGGCCTGGAGGTGCATGTGGCCAGCACTGTGAGATTAATTTCTCATCACACGTTAGTGGCTAACGTTGGGCAACTAAATTCTGGAGAGAGATCTGATCAGTCCAGTTGTCAAATGTGGACAACAGCACTAAAATGCTTTGCAGAGATTTGCAAGAACCAGAAGAGACAAATCTGGCTTAAATCCTGGTAAGTGGGACACGGATTTCGTGCTAGAGTAGACTCTGTCAGCTGTGTTATGATTTTCTGTTCCAGCTACTCTGCACACAGGAACAACTCAGGCTGACTTAGAAGCAACTGTAAAAAGAATCTGTGTATGGTATGGCTTTAAAGAAAAAGGTATAATATATTGAATAATATAAAGCAGAAATTTTAGTATTTTCTTATTTACATTCTCTATCTCCTTAAATACTCCAGGAATACCAGAATTTTACTCTTTTCTCCAGAATGCTCAGCCTTCCACCATAAATACAGCTAGATCTCACGTCTCAGAGATTAGTATAATAGATGATGTACTGATTTTCTGTCTCAGAAATGCCAGAGATCCTCTTAATAGAATGAAAAAGTGACTAAAGCATTAGGCAAAGTTTCTTAATGTTTCTAAATTGCTACGGGAAAGGTTCTTTCATGGATTAAATAACTGGCTAGACAAGAATAGAGGGGGAAAAGAATCTGCCAACACATGCATCCCTTTTACGTGATATGTGAATATCCCTACACATGACAAGCCTTGCCATTTGGGAGAAAAAAAACCCCAAACCCTGAAACCTAAAGACTTCAACTTCATGACAGTTGAGACAGGTCTTCAAATCCATTTCCACAGCACCTCCTCTACTAGCCATTGGTGGCACAAGGAAAACCTCCCACCACCTTAGCTTCAGGAAAAAATACATACTTTCCTACAATATTTTTATTCTTTGTATTGAATATATCAAATCATCAAAGTCTGCCATGTCACTGTTAGAGAACCTGCTTGTCATTTTGACATAGTTTCCCATTCTTTATGTGCATGGAAGAGAAAGATGATTTTCCTGCTAAAATAGTGAAAGAGGATTTCTCTTTCTGGATTGACAATCAACAACAAAAGTGTGCAGTCAGCTTTGTGGCTATCTCGGAAACAGTAAAAAGCAGCATTTTTTCATCATGCCTTGACATTTTCCTATTCACAGATGTGAAACCAGTGTTTTCTATTGATACTAAAAGCAAACATACTAAAGTCCTATTCAGTAAAAATAATAAACCAGAAGAGTCATGTACAATGCTAGAAAATAAGAGATTTACATTGTAATTTCACATTCTGTCATCTCCTGTAATGAGAAAATAATAACAAACTTGCATTAAGATCTCCTGTCAGGGAAGGATGCCAGTTTTTGTCTTTAAACATCTGCAGTTCAGTTCTTGCCTACCTGTTCTTTTCAGATGTGTTGCTCAAGCATTCAACACCTTACCTGTTTCCTCCATTACCTATCTGTTCAACCAAGATTATGTACATCAACTGGAAGATGATAAATGAAGTGTGAAGACAGGTCACGTTACTATGAAAATCCCCTCCTACAGGTTGTGAGCAATTGAGAAAATCTCACAGGAAGATGCCAAAATTAATTTACTCTGTGTGTCCCATTCTGTCCAACAGGATGATTGTCCTGGGTTTGGTTAGGATAGAGTTAATTGTTCTCAGGGAACTGGGAGAGGGGCAGCCAGGGCAGATGGCCTGGGCAGGCCAGGGCAGGTGTTCCATACCACCAGACAATATTCCACAGACGGTATTCCATACCATGTGAGGGTATTCCATACTACATGATGGTATTCCAATTCCATACCACATGACAATATTCCATACCACGTGATGGTATTCCATACCACATGACGGTATTCCATACCAACAGATGGTATTCCACAGACGGTATTCCATACCACTTGAGGGTATTCCAATTCCATACCACATGACAATATTCCATACCACATGATGGTATTCCATACCACCAGACGGTATTCCACAGATGGTATTCCATACCACGTGAGGGTATTCCATACCACGTGATGGCATTCTAATTCCATACCACGGTATTCCACCATATTCCATACCATGTCATGCTCAGTATTTAAGAGGGAAGTTCCGGGAAGAGGGAGGTGCTGGGTGCTGTGGTTCCCGGCCGGTTGGGTGGTGAGATGTTTAGTTTCACATCTTATGTTGTATATCCTTTCATTAGCACTGTTGTTGTTGTTGTTTGGTGTTGTTTCTCCCATGCTATCCCAGTAAACTGCTCATGTCTCAACTCCTGAGCCCCGTTCGTTTACATTTTCTCCTCCCCATCCCACTGGAGGGTGGGGGGTGGGTTGGGCAGTGACCCTTCCTGGTTAAATCACATCAGTTTTTTGGTGCCCAACATGGGTTATCTCAACCCAACAGGGTTGAGATAACAGCAGACCTGACCAGAGCGTGTTAAAGCAACCTTTTATATTTGTACATGTGAGAAATGGGGGAGAGTGCTGTTGGCTTTCACCATAATAATTCTTTTTTTGGCTGGCATATGGGGAATTTGATGAAGAGGCCTGAAATGACCAGTCCTGGGGGAACAAAGGGGGGAAGCTGAGGAACTGTGAGATACGAACACCACTGCACCCACCATCTGGAGAGAACCAAACCGGCGGTCTAGAGGTCAGATAACCCCTTCCTCAGGGGTGAAGAGGTCACTCTGAAGAAGACTGTGGGCCTCCCTGCCAAGGACCTTTCCCACGACCACCGGGCAGTAGTGCACGTGCACGAAAAGATAGGATTCTACCTTAACAAGTTCCCCCAAAGTAATTAGGATAACCCTGCCTCTTTTAAAAACTAATTATAATAACCCAACCTTAAAATGAATATGTATGTGACTAATGCAATGCTAAATGTATATAAAGGGATAAGGTATCTTTCCTGGTGTGCCTCTGACTTGGGTCAAGCACCCAGCGCTGTGCTTTTGCTTTATTGACTTTGTCCTCACAAATAAAACTAAACCTACCTTGATTGCAAGGCTTGGGTGTTTATTACACATCCAATGCGGTAGTTAAACAGTCACTGTTTCAACGACGGGTCCCCACCGGCGCACAATGTACCCCAAAGGCACCAAGCCGCGGTGGGGCAGAGTAGCAGGGGCCCAGCAACC
>NW_010334002.1:0-1468 GCF_000700745.2 Antrostomus carolinensis
AGAGGAGGAAACAACTCAAAATAAACCTCAAAGTTTAATCTGTAGGAGCTGTGCACTAGGCAGAACAAAAGAAAACATAAAATACACTTTATTTTAAAGAATAAAATGCCTTTTTTTCAGTAAATGCCTAGAACACACCTTTAATTAAGTCAAGAAGAGAGAAATTTTATGTTTTATTAGTTCTTTGGTGCTTCAAGTATTTATCAGTCATATCCAAGAGGGATCTCAGCCTGCAAGAAGCCTCAGCAGCAGATGGTGAAGCCAGGGCTGCACTAAATACAAGTATTTCTCCAGAAATTGTTCTTTCTCTGTATTTCTGATACTTACATATAAAAACATAAAAACTCTATTTTATGGACTTGGACTAAACACAGTGTGAAAGATTACACACTTTAAAATAGACACAAGTTAAATGTCGTTAGATCAGTTGTTCTTAGAAGTGCAGAGGTGAGCAGACAGGAAGATTATTCAAGAACATCAGTGAATACAGTGACCAGAGTGGGACCAATGGCTGCAACGTCTGAAGACCCACTGAGAAGAGAAGAATCAGCTGCGTTTGACGTCCACTGTGGGCTTTTATAGAATTTTAAATTAATGAGAAACTTGGAAGTGAAAGTTCGTGGGAAAACGCCAAGAACTTTGAGAAGAATAACAATTGTGTCATGTGAAATTTAGCATACAAAGATTGCACCGCAGGCTGCCATCAGCTCCCACCCGACCCAAACGATCGCAAAGCTCCACTCTCATTGGTTCATGATGCGCAGCCAATAGGAAGCCTCAGTGCCTCCCTCGACCAATAGGAGGTGGCGTTTATGATCCGCGGTGCCTCCATTCCCACTCGCCTCGTGGCCTCGAGGATGCTGATGGGGCAGAGCCTGAAGAAACCAGATAAAGCAAAACAGGAGGAACCAACCCAAACTAAACCTCAAAGTTTCATTTCTGGTAGCTGCTCTCTAGGCAGAACAACAGAAAAAATAAAAGATAATTTCTTTAAAAAACAAAATGCCTTTTTTCCAGGAAATGCCTGGAACATACCTTTAACTAAGTTATGAAGAGATGAATTTTGTGTTTAACTAATTCTTTGTTATTTCAAGTATTTATCAGCCACTTCCAAGAGGGATCTCAGCCTGCAAGAAGCCTCAGCAGCAGATGGAGAAGCCAGGGCTGTACTAGATACAAATATTTCTCCAGAAATTGTCGTTCCTGTGTACTTGTGCTATGTATATATACAAAGATAAAAGTAAGACTAAAGAGGAATTAATAAATAACACCAGGGAGCTGGACAGAGAGGGAAAAATTAGCGGCGGGTCCAGGTCAGAGAGGGAAGAATTAGCAGGTGAGGATAGCGAGACAGATACAGAGATGGAGAAAAGCATAAAGTAATGGTCTATGCGGCAGAAAGGGAAGAAAGGAAAAACAGGGACGGGAAGCAAGAAAAAGAAAAAGTGAGATGGAGAAAGAGAGGGCA
>NW_010334003.1:0-6273 GCF_000700745.2 Antrostomus carolinensis
TTTAAGTTACCTCCAGTAATTATTCCACATGGCCCTGGGAGTCACAGATATGCCACTGGTTACAGTGTGACATACATCACTGGGTCTTGTCACAAGAGTAGCGCATGGAGAGTAAACCTGCAGGTCACGGATGCAAACATGGGAGGCTGTAGGGCACCAGCTGATGAGTCAGTTCATGTAACAAGAAAGCAGCAGCAGAAAAATTAGGAAATAAAATATGCTGGTGATTATTTTAAAGGAAACTCACTTTATATTACAAGTAAAATATTAAATTTGCCAAATCTTGGTTCTAACCTACTAAAGTGCATCCTGACTCCATTTTAAACACTTCCCAAAGCAGCATTCAGTGAGGGCTGAACTATCCGCAAAAGAGACAACCATTGCCTACACAGTCAGCAGCAGGGACGTGGCTATAGACTCTGACATTTTTGGCAAAAACTTGAGCACCAGGAGTAACATGGTGAGCAGGCTGTGATAGCAACCCTTTCTCTGGCCGCTGGCACCCACTAGCAGGTCTGCTTTGGCTGCCCACTGCCTGCTGCAGCCTCCACATAGCCCTCTCTGGTCTTTCTGGCTTGCAGTGAGAAACAGACACAAAAGCAACGTGTGACATCCCAGTTGGTTCATTGATAATCTTATTCTGGTCAGCCAGTGCACATCTTCCTTTCAAGGAATGGCACCGTGTGCCGCCTCATTGCTCCTGCAGTTGCCCAGGTTGCATTTTGAGGTGCCTCAACTGTCAGGGGGTCTGCTTGCCTGTCCACTCGTGGTGCAGAGCCATGGTCATCTTTGCACGCCCTCCATCACCTTGCTGGTTACCAGCACCTGAATTTGGGCTCAGGAACTGTGTGCTGAATAGAAGACGTAGGAACTGGACTTCATTGTAAAGCAGATTTTTTTTCTAAAGATTTATTTTAATCGGTAGATTCTGGCCAAGTGTTTAGTCTAGAGACTAAAACTGCTTTCCTTCCAGAGGTAAGATAAACACTAGGTGCTTGAAAATAAGCTTATAGGCACTGCAGTGATAATCTGATTTTAGAACTCAGCAGTCGTCATTTTCTCTACACTGAGAATGACAGACAGGTAAGAAAATAGCTTGACTGTAGCTCTCTATTCCAACTGGCAAAAAGGATTCACTTACCTTCAACAGGAATTTCCAATAAATCTATATTTAGTAGCCTTCATAGTCTATCACTTGATGAAATTACTTTCCTTCGTGAATGTGCAATAAAGTCTGACAGTGATATATGTAAGGACATTAAATTTTCAATGGCCATGTTATGAACAAAGGTGATCTAACAAAAAATAATATACTTTAAAGACCAGAGAGCAGGGCCCTGTCTCTGACCTCATTGACAAAGCTTAACAGTTGTAGACCTCTCTTTACATTAGTAAAAGCATTCATTTATATGGATATATGAGATATATGGGAGAAGTGCTCTTTCTTCCACAGGTCTGCTTCTCCTCTCCCACATACCCATTCAAGTGGATGATTTTACTAATGTAAAGTATATTATTTTTTGTTAGATCACTTCTGTTCATGAGGTCTAGTTCAGTGTAAAGCCAAAGATAAAAATGTGCTAATGAAAAAAAGAGAACCAATTATGTGTGTGACATAAGCTAAAAAAACCTATTATTATCCCACTCAGAAAAAATAATCCCCTCAGCAGACTATGATTTCCCCTATGCCATTTCCCATTTCTGTTTAGAAAGCTAAAATTGTGCTGTTTCTCACACAGAGGAAAATCTTCATGCTGCTAGTCAAGCCTCTGCGGGTTCCTGATGGTTATTATCTACTCCTCTGACATGGTTAAAATCCAGTTCTATTTTTAGAGGTAAGAAAAGACTAGTATTTGCTTAAGGATTATGGTTTAAAGTGATCGATGTGCTCATATGTGTGACTGTGTACTTTGCGTATTCTCTTATTGCCTCCACTTTACCTGGGAAAGCTGACTGCCCTTGCATGGCCTTTTGCTTTCTCTCTCTCTTTTAATTGTGTGTGTTTATTTGACTTTGTTTCTGGAGGACCCCTTACAGAAAGGTTTTTTGTATCCTAGTTAAAAGGTGCTGCCCTTTTATCACTCGACTAAGGCTGAAATCCAATTTGGGCCCTCCCGTGTGCCACTCTTTATTTATGGTATCATTACAGTTTGTTTCAGAAGAGCAACCCCTCTGCAAAGCTTTCAGGATACTTATCTAGCAAACACTGTCACTTAGCTACGGCTGGAGTCCAATCTGATGCCTTAAATTCTAGCCTCACATAAAGATAATGCTTTTAATCAGAAAAGTGAGACAAGTTGTAAGAGCTTGTTCACAGCATCTGTCAGCAGGGAATTGGACAAAGTCTAAGTCTTTGTTTCCGAAGAGGTTTGTTTCTTGAGCTACAAGGGCTTATTAACAGCAGAACTAGATAAATGCAAAGAGAGGAAGGGCAAGCGTACGCTACAAGAGCTTGTACTTGGCAACTGCTGCACCCACACTCCCACCCCACAGAAAATGCAAGGGCCTCAGCTATGGAGACAAGTGGCAAATGCATGGAGGGGGGTGGTCCTGCCAAGAGCTGATGCGGTGCGGGTCCTCTCTCCAGCAGCAGCTTGGACAGCTGTCTTGTGGGTTTGCTGTGGAAGAGGTGGAAGCTGATGGGCCAACAGTAATTACTACAAAGTGTTGGAGCATCTAGGCTCATCAGCTGTTGTGAGGATTACAGGCCAAATACTTTTCCATCTTCTTGGAGGCCAACACTAAATTTTTGCAGAAAAAGTGTCAGTTGATGGAATTTGGAAATAGTTGATCAATTTGTGCTGCTGATTACCTTCCAATTGCATCTGACATTTCTAATGTGATATTCCTGGTTCACTTTCAACATTTCCTCTTCTATAAAGGATCAAATAAGAACAGACAGAATTGCTTATTGCATTAATGCAGGAGCTGATTTACATATATGAGTGTGAGTTCCTGACTGGTACATATTAGCCATTTTTGAGCTGTGGTAATTTCTACAAACTCAGAGTTGGTATACTGGTGATGTATGAAAAAAAATTATTTTCTTAAAAAGAAAGAGCCCAATACCCAACTCAAATCTCTGAAGAAAATATAAAAGCATAGTAACATTAAGCTTGATGAAATTCTATTGGAGTTAAACATTTCCTTACCATCTATTTAAATGAGTGCATAGGGAAGTGCTGTCCTTACAGTTTAAAAGCAGCACCATTCTGGGACAAGATAAGGATAATTTTAGTACTTACAGTTTTAAATATAAAAGATTTAATTGATCTTAAAGCCTAATTGTAGCTTTCTATAAAAATATAGATATTAATTGTCTTTAAATAAAAGACAAATCTAAAGACATGCTATTCTTAAATCCCAACTAGGTTTTAAGTATGTATTCTGCAGCATGGATCTAACAGAACAGTTCTTACATAAAGTACCCATAATGATTAAAATACATTTCTGAACCTCACTGCCTTAATCTTCACAGTAGTTTTTAGTGATATGGAGAAACAGCAGAAATGCTTATGACCCCATACCTCATTAAGGACACTCAGTTTTTAAGACCTTATGCATTCAAAATTCATATGCTTCCCAGATGCAAGGAGCTGGAGGTTTTGTCAGCTAGAACACTGCTATATACTGGCACCAAGTAAAAAAAAAATCTCTACAGAAGACAATATTAAGTTCAAATGAGACCAGCAAGCACTTCACACCTAATCACAAAAAGAGTGTTTAGTGGAAAATGCCCCTCTCACAGCAGGACAGGTAAAAGATGTAATCAGCGAAGCAGGGCAGGAATCGAATATACAGCTTTTCAAAAACCCCATTTCTGGTCAAAGTTTTGAGACACTGTGTGGTCAGACTTCTTGGGAGTTTGCATGAGGCTGAGCCTGTAAAGCAGTTACATGGCTCTTGGTCCACATCTGCACGAGAGGTAGAAATTGAACTGAAGGTGTGAAGACACTGAGGAAAATTCATAGCATGCCTGGGTGCTCTCACTCAGGAGTTTTAAGTGGCTGTAGATCTCTGTAGTTTATGCCTTGGAGAATTAAATTATAGTGAATTAAAGACTCTGCTGCACAAACTCAGGTGATTCATGTTGGGAAGATTTAACCGATTAGCAGTCTGTTCCCTCCTCTAGCTGGAGATTCTTCCAGCAGGGTCATAACTTGGCCTGCCTTCAGCCTCTCCACAGTGCTGCAGTTATCACTCTGTCTTATTAATTGCTTGCACAATCAATTGCAGTTGGAACTAACTCTCGAGTCAATGAACTGTGGCACCAGGAATTAGACCTTCCCTGACTCTTGCACTCTTGCTTTAGTGATAGGAATAAACTGAAAGGACAGGCAGGTGGAAAAGGCAGTGTACTCTGTCACGCCAGCTAAATCTTGCAGAGCCTATGTGTTAGGACCCTGAAGCCATCTTAGCATCTTCTTGCAGATGGAATGTGCTTTGAATTATGTGCATTGCCTCCTGCCTGCAGCGTTTGCCTTGACATTCCTGATTATGATTGTGCATAAACAGGCCCCTAAAAAGGGGTTTCTGCCCTGGAGGCAAACAGGGAAGGGAGGATGACTGAGTGTTCCTGCCACCTAGGGTTACCCCAGGAATGGTTGTGTGGGAATTAAAAGCCCCATTTGCTGTTGGCCTCATTACATTGCCTTGTTTTCTTACTGAAGCCATTAAGCTCGAGACTTGCTATGAGCAGGGATGTTGAGTGACAAAAGGTCTGTACTACCCATGTCAAGAAAAAATATGCCAGTGTGTGGTGGGTGTAGAAGGAGCTGAACCGAAAAAAAAAACCGCATAGGAGTGTAAGTTCAGAAGTGGCTGAGCACTGTGTATAGAAGGAAATTAAATAAAAGGGAACGAGGGCCAAGAGGGCCAAGTATGTCCTGGGGTGCATCCAGCACTGCATT
Organism: Antrostomus carolinensis; assembly: GCF_000700745.2. Lineage (NCBI taxonomy): Eukaryota > Metazoa > Chordata > Aves > Caprimulgiformes > Caprimulgidae > Antrostomus > Antrostomus carolinensis. The sequence goes on from NW_010334003.1 coordinate 4,911, forward strand.
ACAAGCCAGTCGAGGGAAGTGATTGTCCAGCTCTACTCTCCACTGATGCGGTCTCACCTTGAGTACTGGGTGCAGTTTTGGGCACCACAGTATAAAAAGGACCTAAAGCTACTGGAGAGTGTCCAGAGGAGAGACATAAAATTTGCGAAGGGCTTAGTGGGAAAGCCCTATGAGGAGATGCTGAAGTTGCTTGGATTGTTCTGCCTGTAGAAGAGGAGACTGAGAGGAGATCTCATCGCAGTCTTTAACTTCCTCACAAGGGGAAGAGGAGGGGCAGGTGCTGATCTCTTCTCTCTGGTGACCAATGATAGGACCAGGGGAAATGGCAGGAAGATGTGCCAGGGCAAGTTTAGGTTGGACATTAGGAAAAGGTTCTTCACCAAGAGGGCGGTGGAGCAGTGGAACAGGGTCCCCAAGGAGGTGGTCATGGCACCAAGCCTGACAATATTCCAGAAGCATTTGGCCAACATGTGCCCTCAGACACATGGTCTGAATCTTGGGATTGTCCTGTGCAGAGACAGGAGTTGGACTTGATGATCCTTGTGGGTCCTTTCCAACTCACAACATTCTATGATTGTATGAATAGAAGGGGATGCTGTGGCTGCCATCCCTTTCTAGGCCTGCTGAGGTTTCCTGGGGAGGTCCCTGTGCTGGCCATGGCAGGAGGGCTGAGAGGCAGAAGGCAGAGCAGCTCTCCATCTCTTCTGCAGATCAGGAACAGGAAAGTAACAGATTGAAAAGCTAAAAGCAACCATCAAGGCCATAAGACTGCCCTGAGTTAATTCCTATTTGAATTATTAGTGAAACTAAACCAACTCCTCCCCTTTTAATGCAACACTTTCCTGTGATGGAGAATCCAATTTACCTTTACCTTTGGTAAATTGGTCCAGTGATTAAGTACAAACACTGTTTAAAAACTGCACTGGGTTTTGAGTCTCATTTTTTCTAGCTTCAGGTTCTAGCCATTTGATCTTTAATGCATTTGACTGCTAGGTAACAGACTGAGATCCACTCAACTTCTTTTTCCCCAGGTAGGAATTTTTAGGACCTATCCAAGTACCTTCCCAGACCTGGTAGGATAAATAGCTTGAGTCCCTTGAACTGGTTGTTCTTAATGTGCTTTCAAATCCCCCAGTCATTCTCAGGAAATTTATTGGAATATTTTCTAAGTTTTCAGAGATTTTTTTGAGTGACAGATGCAGCAGTTCCATCACAGATGGGTAAGCCTCATATGCAGAGAAAATCTAAGCTCCCTACTTCTGTCAATACTCTTTAATTATGCACCTAATGACTACATTTGTCCAGGGCCAGAGTGCTGTACTAAGAACTCACACTGAACTGATTATCTGCAAATCTGTCCTGC
>NW_010334003.1:6311-8085 GCF_000700745.2 Antrostomus carolinensis
TCCCGCTGCTGCCTTAAAATGCAAATACTTTTTCTAGGTTGCTGTGCTAAAACATGCAACATGCCATTCCCCTCAGTCAGACAGCCAGGCTCTCTAGCCCAGCAGTGACTTGCTCATGTTTTACATGTGAAGATGAGGAGGCTGGTTTTTGCAAGTATGATGGGTCCCACACTTGGTCTATGGACATGAGAAAGAATTTAAATAGACTCACAAGTGTGAAGGGAACAGAGGGAGACACACCACAGCAACTGGCACCACTCTCACTTGATTTCCCACAGTGGCTTTGTTGTCAGGACTAGATGCACTTGTTAAATTTTCTCTCCCTTGCAGAAAAAATTGAGAAAAGTTGACAACAGTGCATCCCTGAGGGCTGCACAGCCAGAGCTAATCTCTACAGCTCATCCCAAGGCTGTGCAGAACCGCCTGAGGAACACCAGTTTGTGAAAGTAAAATAACCAGCGTGCAGTTTATTTATAAGAGCAGCAAGACCCAGAGAAACAGTGTTTGGAGAAGGGTGAAGCTCTCCATGTGCATTCATATGTTGGAAAATGAATATTTAGTCTTTCAGACCTCTGTTGATGCTGCAATTTTGCATTGTGGTGATATGGTGGCTTGCCCATAACCTGCAGATATTAGAGGAGTAGCAGGTCATAACCTGGAGGTTGTCATGTCTAACATCCTAGGGAAATGATATGACTAATGGGGCTGGAGGCACTTCTTATGTGCTACAGCACTGAATTACACTAAGAGTAGTCAGCAAAACTAGCATGGTTGATAATTTTGATGTAATAGGTAATGTCACCATGCTATATGGACATGCAGAAAAACTTCCTGCAGTGAATGTAGTTGGGAGGAGGAAGGGATCTGTGGGTTTAAGCATCATAGGATGTAGACAAGAGACATGAAGAAACAGGAGGAAGTATATCTAGAAGGGTTTTGGGCATGATTCTCAACACTATTACTTTTAAGTGTTTCTTCAGTGACAGAAGGAGCATTTTATGCCGATGTGTGTTGGCACCGCAGAGCTGTGGGTGACAGCACACCGGAGGGGCTGATGGGGAGTGGATGCAGTGGGAGGGCTGCAGCGTGTGTGAGTTGCCTTGGGTCTAAAACAGCTGCCCATCTTCTGGGGAGTTACCTGACTAAAGTGACCTCAAAGATTTTTAAACCAGCATACAAATGAGAGTGAATTAAGAGACACTAACACTGCCCATTTTCTCTAGTCATATTACTCAAACTCACGGTTACAGCAATGTAAAGAAATAAAGCACCGAGGCATTTAAAAAAGCGCAATTCTTTAACAGCCTTTCTACCAACACAAGAAGCTTGAGCAATAAACAAGAGGAATTACAGATTTCCATTTGTGAAAAGAGATTGGATATCATCAGGAGTAGTGAGAGCTGGTTGGAAGACCAAGATAGCTGGAGCGCCCAAATACTGGCCATTGCCTTGGCAGGAACATTTAACTGGGCAGCAGGGCAGCAGGTGTGTGTAATTTGGGTGCTTGTGGTAGGCTGGGAGGAGCTCTCTGCATCAAAGATGCCATTTGTGCCCCAAAATGGTTTATTTCTAAAAGACTAAGAGCTCTTGTATGCTGATGGTCACAGGGCTATATACAGAAGGGCTGGGAGGCAGTGGTTGAATGGAGGAGAAAGAGTGAAGGCAAAAAATCTTTGTAGGTGGCCAAGAGCACCCCCTTATAATCTAAGTAAGTCGGATAAGCAGAGGGAAGAAGCAGAGGAGGTAAAATTTCATAGAATCATAGAATGGTTTG
>NW_010334004.1:0-474 GCF_000700745.2 Antrostomus carolinensis
CCATTCTATGATTCTGTGATTCTATGAAATACATTGCAGACAAAGCTAACACTAGCGACAGTTTAGGCCCACTGCGGAAAGGGGTGGGTGCCCTGGTCACAGAGGATACAGAGAAGGCAGAGTTACTGAATACCTTCTCTGTCTCTGTCTGCACTGCTGGAGACTGTCCTCAGGAGCCCCAGACCCCTGACACCACAGAGGAAGTCAGGATAAAGGAGGAGTTTGCCTTGGTTGATGAGGACTGGGTTAGAGATCAGATAAGCAATCTGGACATCCATAAATCCATGGGTCCAGATGGAGTGCACCCATGGGTGCTGAGGGAGCTGGCAGAAGTCATTGCTAGGCCACTCTCTGTCATCTTTGGTAAGACATGGGGAACAGCAGAGGTGCCTGAGGACTGGAGGAAAGCAAATGTCACTCCAGTCTTTAAAAAAGGGCAAGAGGGAGGACCCGGGTAACTATAGACTGGTCAGC
>NW_010334005.1:0-387 GCF_000700745.2 Antrostomus carolinensis
CGGCCGCAGTGGGTCAGCTCCGCTTCCAAGTTGACCGGCTCAATACCAGAGAAGATGTACAATTAAATAGTCATAATAATGATTAAAAAAAAAACCAACAACCCCAAACAACCCAGCCTTCACCGTAGTCGTACACCAGAAGGTTCCTAAATTGCCAGCAGGTTTGCATGAGGTGCCTGTGGAACAGCAGGTACCCAAGAGCACCATCCCTGTCATGGGGATATAAATGGTTCAGTCAACGGAAAAATCCTCCAATTCATAGTTTGGTTTGGGGTTTTTTGTTCCCCCTCATCTGGGTGTCTGCATCCCTGGGGAGCTCCCACCAGCACCCCACTCCCAGGGCAGTGGAACTGGGATGTCAGAGCTGCCACCTCCCCCCAGTGCCAG
>NW_010334005.1:423-11341 GCF_000700745.2 Antrostomus carolinensis
AGGCATCGCTCCCATCACCAAGTCTCACATTTTTCCAAGCAGGGATTTAAAGCCGGTAGGTTTTAAAGCCTTTTTTTTTTTTTTTTCCATGCCACTGGCATAGGCACTTAGTGTATCACTGACGTACAGATTTTATGTCCAGTTACATCTCATGGCCAAATAGTGTTATGTTCTCAAACTGATTTAAACAGCAAAAGGCCAAGAGGGCCCCCAACATCCTTCCTAAACACGATGATTTCTCTCATTTTAAAAAACAAAAGCCTTCAAGTTTCTCAGCTTTATTTTCAGGCATTATTTTTAATTCCGTCTAAAACTGTATCCAAAGGGTAAATAACCCAATAACCTTCATATCCATCTATCTTACTTGATTTACTCAATTTACCTATATAAGGAAAAAAAAAAAAGTATAAGCAGTCTGGCTCACTAGTCGTAGGAGCGGCGACAGTGGCGAGGTTGAGCAGTCCTAAGGAGCACTTGCTGAGGAGCGTGAGCACAGTGTTGCTGCTGTTGGCTTTGCTCTCCCAAATTCCCCCCTGGGACTGCCAAGGTCCTTCTCATTACACCCCCTAACTGCTGTGAACAGTTCCTCTGCATATTCAGGCACCATAATTGATCATGAAAGATCTTATGGCCAAATCCTTAGGAAATTAAATAAATTATAAAATAATTTATGAAGGGTTTGTTGGTTTGTTTAAATAGAGCTAGTTCATGTTATTTCTTGAATAGTTGAGGGTTTTGCTTGGTTTTGCTCTCCAGAGCAGTATTATGGAGATCAGACACCATCATGATGTCTACTAGAGGGCTGACAGCGACCAAAAGATGTTGCACGAATGTTTTCCCCATCCCTCCCCTCCCACCCACTTGCATCCAGCTCCTTTAGAAATGTGAAGACCAAACAGCCAACACCTTTCAGACTCAGAAAAACGAGGGTCATCTTTAGGATGGGTGCTGCTGAAGATCTTATTGCCCTTCCAGGTCATTGATAAACAAACCACAGTGCTATTTATGGACTACAGGTAGGAAATAAATAAATACAGATATATTATGCAAAAAAAAATATGATTGTACACATAATACATCTGAGGTATTACCAATTTAAATAAGGTTTCATGCTAGTTCAAGCTTCGGTGGCTAGTTAAATTCTGGGCTTTGCAATAAATAGATGAAGAATGATTATGTATATAGTGTATGGATCTCTTCTGTAAACCTTGTCTGATTTAAACGTAAGAGCGTGTTGGGTTAATTCTTACGCAAACCACAAATTTTCACAATAAATACAGCTTCAAAAAAGTTGTCTTAAAAAGTTCCCGCAACGTCGAAACGTTTCTAGAAGGGGCTGTGTGTACGACTGGCGACGTTAGTGAGGAGTATTTCTCAACAGGTCATACAAAACACAAGGAAAAAAAAAAATCATTAAGTGAAAGTCTTTTTTTTCCCCCTCCCCCCACCCCACCCTGAAAGTTTAGAAATTTTTGCACAAACAGCGAGAGAACTGATTGTAGCTGCAGTATTTCAAAACGTCCATGTTCTATAAAGACCAAAAAATAGTTTGTTTCCTTAGAAAGTCCTTTTTGTTGTTGTTTTTTTCCTCCTTATTTTTGAGTAGCGCATCAGCCTTTTGGTGAAAGTTTGCCCGTCCAGAACGTTCTTTAGTTTTCCTTTCGGCACTAGTCCTTGCTGCCCCAGCCAGGCGGGCGTCTCACACTTTCACCGTCTCCATCAGTGATGACTTGATGGCATCCTCCAAAAGTTGATTGTCTGTGAAAGGGGCTGGGGTTTCGGGGACGGATTCAGACAAACCGATGAGGGACTCCAAGAAACAAGAGCCCTGATCTCCAGCTTGTGGGAAGCCAGGAAAATTAGGCAACTGAAACTGTAATGCTGAGAAGTTATCGAGGTTCTCGTACTCCTTTAAGGAGTTGTAAAGGGGTCCCAAGTTATAGTCCGAGAAGGACTGGAAGAAATCCAAGGAGTCAGAGGAAAGGCTGAGGTCAGCATAGCTCTTGGAGCAGGGCTCAGCTGGGGATGAGGAGCAGCAGGACAGCCCATCACACCGCACGTGGGTGGCATCCTCCAGCAAACCCCTGCCGTCCTGGTTGGCGTTCTCGTCCAGGCACTCAGAGAGGTGGGACAAGTGGCCAGGGACAGTCTTAGCCTCACTGCCATGGTCCTCGATGAAGAAGTCAGCGGGGTGGAAGCAATTCAGGTCATCCTGGCCACGTCCACCCTCTTCCTCTGCATCCGAGTCATTGAAGTGGAGGATGCGTGCCAAGCCATCGTCGTCCACATCCGACTGGGATTTGTCGGAGGGGAGGCTCTCGTAGGGCTCCTCCAGGTCCTCGCTGGGGTGGGAAGAGATGGAGGAGTCCGTCATGTCGCTGCTGCAGCTGTTCTCCCCCAGGGCCTCCAGGTCGGGGCTGAACTGGAAGGCGGGTGCCAACGGCACCGCACGCTCCTCCAAAGAGCCCTTCCCTGCCGTGCACCCCAAGGGTGGGAGCCGCTCCCGAAAAGGGGGCTCAACCTCCACCGCCTTCTCACTGCTCTGCTGCTGCTTCTCCAGCTCCAGCTTCATGATGGTGTGGATGAAGTGGGTCTGCACACGGGCCTGGTTGAACTCGATCCTGCCCTCGGTGTTGCCACAGCCGTCCTTGGTGCAGCCACAGGGGAAAGAGGTGTGATCCATCTGGTGTGGGAGAAGCAGAGGGTTAGGAACAAATTTGGTGGCACAAAATCGAAACAGTCCATGACTCTCTCACCCTGAGAAACCAAGTAACAGCTGAGGGGCTTAAAAGCAGACTAAAAATAAATAATAAATAAAATAAATAAGACACTCTGCTCTTTTGAAGGGTTGTCATAAAAAAGTTGGATTTCAGTACAACTGAAGAAAGTTAAAATGTTCCAAAAAAAGCAAAATATAACACTCCAAAAGCAGACATAAGGGGGAAAACATGAGTTTTTATATATTGCAACATGGTATTTAATACCTGACCTATATCATGAGTGTCTACCCCTCACTGAGGCAAAGACAAAATGATCAACAGGCATCGATGGCACCTTCATGTCCCCGTTATCAGCGGCTGCTAGAGGGGGCTGTGACACACACATGGAAGAAAAAAGTTAAAATGTTCCAAAAAAAGCAAAATGTAACACTCCAAAAGGAGACATAAGGGGGCAAACATGAGTTTTATATATTGCAACATGGTATTTAATAACTGACCTATATCATGAGTGCCTACCCCTCACTGAGACAAAGACAAAATGATCAACAGGCATGGATGGCACCTTCATGTCCCCGTTATCAGCAGCTGCTAGAGGGGGCTGTGACACACACATGGAGCATCCATCAGCCTGTGTGCACCCATCTGCCTGTGCACACCCACCCTCCATCACCCCCAGGCTGCAGCCATGGCATCAAGGGACTGAGCAGCACCCAGAATAGGGAATATGGCTTCACCAACACAGCTGGGCAGGCACCCATAAAAAATAAAAAATATAATAAGGTAATTGAATATACAGGATTAGTCCACTTTGCAGGTGCTCTGCACAGCTAGGCTGTGGGCTGACACTCAGCTGACACTCCCACGTTCGCCTGAGCGTGCTGGGAGTTGTGATACACACCAAGGGGAAAAAAAATAAAATAAAATGAAGGGGAGGAGGAGAAATTGCAGCCCTGCATGAGGAGCGAGAAGCTTTCATTTGCCAAGACATTCCCACGTGGCCCATGTCCAACAAGACACCAAAGAGGGTCTCATGGGGACAGATGTGGCGAGGACACTCACGTTGCAGGCTCAGGCACATCCCCACAGCTACAACAGCACGTGGATGGCTGCACGTGTGATTTGGGAAGCGGACACTATGGAGCAGCGTCTGCCTCGCAGCCTGGGGAGCATCTCCAAGAGCTTTTCTCATCTGCTTGGCTCCAAGCACAGGTGGGAACAGATGCATTTTACAAGCTGCCCTAACTCTGTCCTGCTTGCTCAAACCCCCCTGCTTTAACGAACACATCAGCTGGAGCCACGGTTTCTCCCCTGTGCCCAGAGGCGAGGGCAGTACCTGACATTTGATGCCTGCCAAGCTGCAGCTGCAGGTCTCGGGGTCGCAGACCTCCCGGCAGTCGCAGCCGCAGTCTTCCCGGGACAAGCGGATGTTGTGCAGCTCCCGCTTCTCCTCTTTGTCGATCTTCTTCACCCCTACAGCTTTCAGCAGCGCACGTCTCTTCTTGGCAGGGTAGGGCTGGAGGAAGAAGCCATCCTCCAGGTCCACGTTGCTGACGTCAATGTCATCATCGGAGATGTCATCGATGGTGAGCTGGTTGGCCTCCTCCGATTCCTTTGTGCCGTTCATGGTTAGCTGAGGGCAAAAAAATGAGCAAAGCATTAGGGACCTGTCGGGGACACTGAGCCATCAGCACCCCCAAGGTCAGGAGAAAGGAGAGATCTGCCCCCTATAATGGCCAACCACAGGACTGAAATTTCTCTCAGAGTCCCCAGAGACCCAACAGACACCTGACATGTGGAGTTCAGCATCTCTTCCACCACTTTTCAAACTGAGTTGAAAACCCCATGCTGGAGCCTGCATTTTCTGGAGACCCAAACAGGCTTAAGGACAGATGTCCCCAGGTCTCAGAAAGGCTCCTACTAAAAACTGTCCATCAATTAAACAGATCCACCTGCTCCTCACCAACCCAGCCCCACGGTCCTACTCACTTTCCATTTCAATGCTTCCAACTTCTCCTCTTTTAATTTCTCTTCAAGTTTCTCCCGACGAACGTTTTCCTGTTCCTTTGAAAACTCTGCTAGCGTGAACTGCCGGGAGGAGCTGTGTTTGCTCACCATCCCCAGGGTACAGCCCCCGCGACTAGGCACACTCGTGAACCCCTGGCAGCGTGGGAAGTAAAACACAGTGACCCGGTCAAACTCCACATTGTTCTTCTTAAGTCGTTTGGATTTCTTCAGGATAGACGTGGCTAAAAATGGGGGAAGAAAAAAGAAAAAGCAAAGTCAGTACTGCCATCCTGCAGAGAGGAGAGAAATATTATTGTAAATGCTACTAACAGGCAGGACTTGCAATTACTTTCTCAATGGGGACATGGCGGGACAAGGTTACAACAGCACTTGATGGCTTCTGGTGTTTTAGGATGTAACACTTCGAAGGTGGGAGGAGGACAGAGAGGAAACTAAGCCAAGTCCAAATGCATCGAAGTCACTGAGCAGATTCACCCCAAGAAACGGCTGCTGCTTCTCCTTCCCGCTTGACTTCCTCCAGGAAACAAACATTTGCTTATTCTTCACGTGCAGCAGAGCATAACGAACAAGCAACAAACCATCCTACATCACTGTCCTGCTCTAAACCCAAGCACCCTGCCCCACGTTCAGGAGCTCATGGTCTGCTTCCAGAGCACTGACACCCTAGTGCTGCGTGGCTCCAGCTTTTGTGGCAGGGCAGAAAACAGCCAAACTGGCTGTTTTTTCTGGTATTTCCTTTCACCATCCACTGGGAGGAACCATGAATCTATAGTTTATTCTCAAGAGACTCATTTGAGAGCAGCTGCAAAGATGTTAATCTTTATGCAGGTGATCCCAGGGTAAACATGGCAATACATGACTCTGGTTTATCTTGAACTGCTGAAACATGCCACAGACCATTGAAAGCGGAGCCTCTCCAGAGATACCTGGTTCTGCACATTTGCACGTGCAAACGTAGCAGATGGAGGGGGACTAATTAGCCAGGGCAGCTTCAGAGTCAGTCAGTTTCCATGAACATAGCTGGCCATGGAAGTCAAAGCGAAATGCAGTGAAACTGGGTTACAGAGCTGCTTTTTCTGCTGCACAAGCATGTCAGGAACAGAGTGGTGGGGTTTTTATTGGTCCCATTCTCTGCTGGTGCATGGATGTCTTGGTTGCCACCATGGAGAATACTGGGGAAAAAAATAACACAGGAAGGATGGGTGACTCCTGAAAACTCCAAGGGCTCAGCTGGTCTGGCTGGCCCCAAAGGCTGGGAAAGTGCAAGATTGGACAGTTAGCTGCACCCACATTTCACAAGATTCACTTGCCAAAATATAGCATTTCAGTTTCATATGAAAAAAAACCCCCAAAAAAACAGAAAGTGTTCACTCAGCTGTGTCAGCAGCTTCTGCTAAATAGCTGAGGGTTTCACACTGGGCTCTGCAGTTGCTTTGATGGTATCTCTGCACTGCGCGTTGCATTTTCGTAATAACCTTGACTCAATCTCTCTAAAACATTAGCTCTTTATCAAAAGGCAAGTTAACCACCACAATCATCTGTCGGCTGAGCTGCTGCACTTTGGCATTTGCTTCTCTCTCCCCGCACCCCTCCTCCAAAATTGTTTTCCCATTCCTGACCCTTTTCCAATCGAGCCAAAGAATACAAAAAGTTCATTGTTTTGTCACAAAACCTGGGAAGACGAGCAAGAATGAGACTCTCTATTATTACAAGACTTCTAAAGCTTTTTCAGACGTTGTGTGTGTCTGCTAAGTGGACCTTAACTGCTATATACAGTGGGTGTTGAGTATAATTTACTAGGTTGGACTATTTCTCCTCTGTGAAGATGTGCCCCTATTGTATTTTTTTATTTTTCCCTTCGCGTGGCAGATAAAGGATTTTACAACCTTGTGTCTTCTGTGTGTTTTCCTAAAAGCTCTCAAAACCGATGTTGCTGGGAAAACAAACAGCATTTATCTATACTAACAGCGGAGGCAATGTCAAACGTGTCACGTTCTTTGGCAAAGTACCCAACTTAAGTAGGAAATGAGTTCTGAAATGGTAATTACGCTACTGGTTAATCATTTTTAAAAACCAGCATGACGGGCCTTTGCTGTCTGTTTAGTTTTTTGCCTGTGGAAGAGATTGACAGGCCACTGAGGGATGGTGGGATGTTTCTACAGCACTATCTTCATGCTTCTATGCACCCAGGTCCTTGGGTTTCTATTCCTGGAAATCTGGACTTCAGCAAAAACGTTATAAAGGAATGATAAATGCTGGGAGGAAGGGCTGAGGAAGACCACCCTGAGGATGCTAGCTGATTATAAAAATAAGGTAAATTGGTGTAATGACAGGGAGCTGGCCTTACGGCTGCTTCCACCTATAAAGGTGTGCTCCAAGGGGGTCTCCACATGGTGATGACTCACCACCATGCTACAAAAACCCATGCAGAGGCATGTCTGATCCCTGGAAAGGGGCTGCTGAGGATACTCACGGGTAAAGCTGGGTGTTAAGGCAGAGCTGGGCTTGTGGTCTCCACGTGAGCTCTCCTCATCCGACTCCCAGCCCGAAGACGCCGAGGAGGAGAGAGGTGAGCAGGAGGAGGAGGAGCAGTAGGTATTGTCATCTCCCAGCTCTTCGTACTTCCTTTTCAATACTCCACTCATGGTGACACCGTATTTTTCATATAACTGGAAAACAAAAGAGAAAAGCAAAATAAAGCAAGGGAAACACTGGCAGTTTCTGGTGATGAGCAGGATGGCTTTAACCCCCAGCAAGGCTTCTCCACCAGGTCCACCTGGCCATGGAAGTACAATTCCCAAAAAAATGCTCCCCCCAAAAATCCACACCTTACTACCCTCACTGTGCACACCTGCTGAATTTCTCTCCCATTTCACAACGCTGCAGAAAAACCAACTATCACAGACAGCAAACTGTCCAGAAACCAATTCAATCAATACAAACATTATCAAACAATAAGTATTACATTTTGCTTACTAATTCTTTTATGTTAACTCCTTCCCCAGATCGCTTTCTATGCAGTTACAGCTTTAACGTTTCGCTAATTACAAAAATAAGCCAGTTTGCAGAGAACAATCTGTTGGCATGATTTACTTGCTACAGCCCCCTGGGGAAACAGACTTATTAAATGAAGCACTGAAATACAAATACATCAACTGTGAAGAACAGCCCTTCTCCTCACGGTGCCTTTCATAGTCAGTCCCCCATTCAATAAGCTATTCTTGTTTAGGCTGGGTTATATATCAAGCATAGTAGCAATTAAAAACAACGCAGCTAATTAAAAACAAAGGAGCTCTGTACTTGCTTAGATTCCTAAATCCCCTGCATGCTTTTTTCCTGCTCATCTTAAAGGAAAAAAAAAAAAGCAAAACCAAAAATAACTTTGTGGTATTTTTTTCACCTTTGCTTTTATAAAGTTTGTGGGGCTTTCGTCTCCTAAAATTGCAAAAAAACCTAAATATTTTGCCTACAACAGGCTAGCAGATATCAGAGCCCAGGTAACCGGGATGCTTTTGCACAGGTGATGGACCATTTCTCCTTTTAGATGCTGACACCACTGCACCAGGTGCCTCTGCTTCTGCAAAAGTCACTGCCAGCTTATTTTGAAGCCAGTGAGCCATACCCAAAGCTGAGGACCAGGCTGCTGCTGAAGCACTGATTTGCTCTGACCCCATCCCATGGAGCTGTGAGGCACAACCACGGTGGGAGAGATGCAGCCTCAGCCCAGAAAATCCCTCCAGCAAGGAAGGGAGAACCTCAGCGACATGGGATGCTACCAGCCACACCGGTGCATCAGTAAAACCAGAGGTAACACAAAAAACCTGAAGTGTCCCTAAAACGTGGATGAGGATGACACTGGGACAGACACATACAGCCCAGGGATGGTGAAAGTGCAGATATGGGGGTGCCAGACACCTGGTCCCCATCCCCTCCCACCAGCTGAAACTCCTCCACCAGCCAAATTCGTTCTTTATAACCGTAACACTTTCTCACCCTCTTTTGCATGTCTGATGTTAATTTAAGTCTCTGAAAAAGAAAAAAAAAAACCAACAAAACAACAAAAAACACACCGAACTCGCCCTCCTGACAGCCCTGAGCAGGCGGCACAGAAACCACAGCAGCTTCAAAACCTCCACACGGTGGGATCTTCAGTATCTCGCCAGCGCCGCACAGTAACACGTAGCAAGACGGGAGCACACGCGGTGCCTTCAAAGCCCTGCGCCAGCCCTCCTTAATTATGTTTATCAACAGCTTCCCAGGGGACAACAGTCCCCTAAAAGGTCAAAAAAAAATATCCCTGGATGAAGCAGTTCCTCAGCCTGAAGAAGTTAATCGTTCACCGCAACACGTGCCTGCAGGGCCACTGCATCCCCCATGGCCCCCCAAAGCTGGGGACCAGGGAGAGATGATCCTCTCCATCCCTCCTCCTTCTCCAGAGCTGCAGGTGGTTTTGACATGGAGGGGTTGTTGTTTTTTTGGTCTTAATCCAAAACAGATGGGGAGAAGGTGGATTTGGCCACCCTCCAGCCCCAGCAGCACATGTCCTACCTGACACCTGGGTTAACCCCCTTCCTGTCCGTGCCCCTGCAAGCAGAGTTCAGAGGCAGCCTCGACACCCAAACCAGCTCCCTGGCTGCATCCACAAACCTTCTATTTCTATTTTTATTGTTTGTTTTTGTGCCTTTTGCTTTGTCTTATATTTGCTTTAAGAAACAATCAGGAGCAAAGAAACCCTCCAAATCCATGGCAGGGGTCTGAATCAAAGTCTGAGCTGCAGCCAAAGGTTTGCTCATCCCAGCTGAATCCATTGTCCACCTGGAGTGGCCAAAAACTTTGCAAAAAAATACTGCACGTGGCTGGAAAGAGCATCAGTTCATGCCACAGAGCAACTGCTCACTGCTCCACAGGACATCTCCAATGCTGCTGGTGAAGGATGCCACTGTCTAGCCAAGGGAGGGAGAAACCAGCTCCTCAAAAAGCCCATAGAACACATGTCCAACAGCAAATGCCCTCAGAGATGCAATGTTGACCACATCTAAGCCTTGCAGGAGACACCAGAGGGTGGTGGAGCAGCCAAGATCACACTGCTCAAACACAGATAACTCCCAGGTTCAGACCAAAAAAAAACCCCAACCCCACATAGCACCCATTTCTACCAGGATTTACCTGGCCTGCAGCACTCCCAGAGAAGAGAGAAGGTGGACAGGGTGATGCTGCAGAGCCGTGCGGCCCTGATGCTCAGGTCACCTGCAAACCCAACAGCGTCCATCACCAGCCACGTCACCTCCCTCCAAACCACACAGCAAGACAACACCAAGCCTTTTCCTCAAGCCAGCTAAGCGAATTAACATAAACATGGAGCCAGGGCCAAGGCAAGCCCTGTGGAAGATGGTGCAATTCTATTTATTTATTTTTTAAAATAATATCATCACTGATTAGCCACGTCTGGCAGAAGGATGAAGGGAGGTGTGTGCATCTCCCATCTATGAGAATAAGCCAAATGCATAGAAAAAAAAACCCCAAAACCCTCCACCTTTGGCATGCTGTCTTATTCAAAACACCTATTGTTTTGCTAATGCAAAGTAGGTGTCGTGCAAACATGATTCTCCATTAATGGGAAAAAGCTGGTGAACCTGTTGCCCACCAGCCAAAACACATTAATTTTCTCCAGTAACGCTTTTCCCCTTCTTTGCTGATTTATGGCTGCGACGTTTTCCAGGTCAAGTTTTCAAATCCTTCTCAGCAGCTATATGTGATGTAGTGAGGCTGCACCCATCGATGTCTTCTTGTATCCACCTCTAAAAAAATCCTCCAGACAGGGGTTCTGCTGTCAAGGCAAAGATGATCCTCTCCTCCCTTCCTTATCCTGGCACTTGGGAGCAGGATTCACACCAGGGATTTGGACGTTGCCTTGAAAGCCATGTCACTGAAATCATTGGCCATTCAGACAAAAAAAACCCAGAGGCCAATTCAGACACAGTGAGGATATTTTAATTGCAGTAATTCTGCAAGTGATCTTAAATCCACATTGATGTCTTACAAAGAAGTCACAAAAATATGCACAGCAGCATAAAAATAAAATAAAAATAAAAATCTACACTTGCCATTGCAAATCTCTGCAGGCACCACCAAGCACAGGATTTTACCACCTTCTCCTTCTTTCTCTCTTTTTT
>NW_010334005.1:11351-11636 GCF_000700745.2 Antrostomus carolinensis
TTTTTACATAACCTGAAATAAAATAATCCTATCTTCCTTTTAGTTGCCAAAGAAGACATTCTGTTCTTGGCTAAGACTTCTTACTCATCTATTTTACTGAAAACAGCTTTTGGAACAAGTACATAATGCAATGGATCAAACCCGCAGGAATTCCTCTCTGGCACCAGAACTCCCACTATCCTGGGAATACTTTCTAACAAATATTTAGCCCAGATGTGCATTCCTTTCTTTTTCTCTCCCTCCTTTTTTTTCCTTTTTTTTTTAAGCATTAAAGTTGGGGGGGGT
>NW_010334006.1:0-5092 GCF_000700745.2 Antrostomus carolinensis
AGTCATTTATCTTTACTTTTAATTATCTGTAGTTATGGGGGTGTTTTGTAAAAGCATGCCATGTTACTCTTGATAAGCTTTCCTTAGTAAGACATTGGTTAGACCTTCATAGGCAATGAGGCTTTTGAGTTGTATAGTTTTTATTTTATTTTTCTTCTATTTCTATTTTACAGATTTTCATGCATATGAAAACTGTAGTTTCTTATCTTTATGCTGCTTTGTAAAATGTTTAATATAGATATGTGGTGTTTGGTTGGTTTTTTTTAGTGACTATGTCCTGAAACATGACTTACAATATCAGGTCACAGTACTTCTTTTTTGCTTAACGTTTGAGTTCAATTAATATTGGGGGTTTTGCCACCTTCTGTTATAATAGAGCTGACCCAAACATTATGGGAATTAAGGAGTTATTTTTCATTTACATAAGTTGCTTAAGTATGGAGTCAGAATTACTTAGACTAGAACTCAAAAAGTAGTGAATCAGTGTGTATCTTTTTCAAACTTTCTGAATATTACTAAATTTTATAGAGTAGGAATTTTAAATGGTTTGTTGTCCTTACAGTAAAGTTCAATTATTTTATGCCTTTATCTGTCCGTAATTTTCTTAGGCTAACAAATCACTTGATGAAAAATTGATTTTTAGTATGAACCAACTCCAAATACATATAGAAATATAACTTCCATGCCCATTTACCTGTTATAAAATGAGGGAAACTGACCTTTGGTTAAATAACTTGATAAGCACATAAGAGATCATTTTTGGATCTCTGTATCACTTTCAGATTTCTAGTGTCAGGTCTGCATTACATTTGTAGATCATGCCCAGTCCAAAAATCCTCCATTCATTCGCCTTCATGTAGCTGGTAGAAGGCATGAGGCAAAGGAAAGCACAACTGTGCAAGATCAAGTTCTACCTCTTAAAATTGAGGCCCAAAAATGCTATTGAAAAATACAAGACTCAGCTGAATGTCTCCTAATGTCAACCATGCTGGGCCCTGTTGCAGCTGCTGTGCATGTGGTGTCTGCTTTTCTACTCCAGCCCAGTGGTGTAGATGCTGAAAGGTAAAAAAAGCCCAAAGTTTACCTGTGTAAGAAATGTATAGAACTGCCTCCTGCCTTGACAGTTTCAGAGCAAAGATGAAATAGGGGAGAAAAAAACAAATGCTCCACCACAACCTGAAAGAAAAACAGTGAGATGTGATATGGAGGAAACAGGTGTATGGAACCTGGCTTCATTTATTTCAATTTCTCATCCAAGACTTAGTTTCTCTGTTACTTATAGCCCTATCAATGCTTCAGCCTAGCTAATAAAATGTAAATGTAATACAAAATTTCCATCTGCTGTCTCTGTGCTGTTAATCTCCATTGGAAATAGCTGCAGACATGCAAGATGTGTGCAGTTTCATCTGTCCACATAGCTCAACATTACCATCATAGATGATGGACTGCCTGACAGGATAGCTACCCAGGTGGCAGTTCAGCTGTTAGAGACTTGCTTTCATTTACACTATGTAATTTATTTTGATTAATGCAGATATTGATTTCCATGTATTATGCAGGCTCTGTATAAAATTAGGGCCTCTCTTGACTAAAGTAGAACACAATGCATATATCTATGCTTTGCATTGAAAGGTAAACTAGCAGCAAGAGTGATGATACATCTGTGTATGCTTAGGAAGCCTTAGTGTTACTATCAGCATAGAAAGGTAAGACTACGGCCTCAGTGATGTTACTAAAATATTTTTGATTTGATTGGAGTCTTGATCAGATTGGGGCTGCAGTACTGTTCTCTCCAGTATTGGGGGACATGGCTGAATATTTCAGTCTTCTGAAAATAAAAACTTTTTTTTTTCTTACGTATTTTTGACAGAACAAGTTGGCTGTGCTTCATTTCCCAGTTAGAAGGCAGAGTTAAACACCTAACTCTTCCTCTTTTTATTTTTTAATTTTATTTTACATGCTTTTTTCTTCCATGACTTGGAATATCCTTGGGGATATGCAAATGCTGGAAGAAAAATCAATGATACAGAACACTGGTGTTCTACTTGGAAATTACATCTGTCTCTAGGATCTGCTGACTTCTATTTTCATGGTGCTTTCAGAAGCTTCCTTTTCTCTCTGCTGCTGCACCAAATCAATGTCAAAATGGACAGGATACAGGTGTATACTCCCATTGACTTTGCTCTTTTAGAAGAAATCTTTAAAGATAAACTCTTGTCCCTACAATATCGTTTGGATCAAGAAAGACCTTTATTTTTTTTCCCTGTTGTTCCTGAGTCAGCAGCCTGTTTCTTGGGATATTTCTTTGAAGGTCTTCTTGAGTAGAAATTGACAGCCTGCGCAGTAGGAGGCTTATTTTAAAAGTAAATGCAAACCAAATGAGATACTAACTTTACCAATAGATAATTTCTGAAAGATAAATCCTTTTGTTTTGTCATTGAGCCAACAAGGAACAGGGTTACCCTTACAGGTGAACTCAGCTATCTAGCACAGTGAAATTATGTAGTCTTTCTAGGTGAAAAAGTTATTACGAGGGATCTGTAGTCATATTTTTTTCTTGTTCTGATAACCTATGTTTTCTATTTTCTTGATGAATTTATACCAATTATACCGAATTATACCAAGGCACTTATAATCTTCTTCCAGAATATGTTTGTATCCTGCAGATCTCCATTAGTGGCTGTTAAGTCACAGTTTTGCTGTCAAATAACCAAACAATCTTTTTTCAGTTAAGTCCTCAATTAACCCCCATAATTTTCTTTGTTCTTTTATTATCCAAGTCCAGTTTGCCTATGTCCTTCTGTTAATTATGTGAGAAGATCAAAAAAGTCTAATAGTTGCAGGCTCACACAAGCTGCAAGTTCCTTTCTTCACCTATTCTGACTGGTTCTGATGAGTGTGTTGTTTTCCTTAAGTTGCAAAGAGAAGCTGAGTATTTCCAGCCATGCTGGCAAAATCCTCTTGAGTTTGTTTTATGTTTTTCATCCAGCTGCTTTAGCTGGATGAAATGTCTACACTGCACCCTGAAGCACAGCAGAAGGATGTACTAGATAATAGAACATCAGGGGATATTTTAATGTTTGTGTATTGGTCTGAGTTAAGAGTGAACTTTCCTGGAGGAGCTTGCAATCAACCCTACTTGTTGTGCTTGGTTTTCATAGTATTGTGTGTTAGGAGTACGTGCATGAGACTCAATTTCAGATGAAACTAAATTGGAAGATGCACTCTGAAGGTACTGTACTGTTTAATCATCAGACTAGACAAAAGCCATTATGAAGTAAAACAAAATACTCAAAATGTATGTGATGTGGCTGTCAGGTGTGTAGCTCGTACCACACTCTTTTGCTCCACAGATCTGGTCTTTTTGGGTTCTGCTGTTGCTAAAGTAGACAGTGCCATGTAACTCATCTACATCAGGGTCTAAAAAGCATGGCAACATCAACATGACATGCTTTCTGGGCAAGTAAGCTGTGCAGACTGTATATATTCCTGTAAAATTTAGTGTGTGAATAGTTAGAAAATAAGTTTGAGATTCCTTATTGATCCTATCCATAGTATATCAGTGCAACTAGAAATATTTTATAAATGTAAAAATGTACTCCTAAGATGGTAAATTCTAGTGATGTGAAAATGTTAACTTTCTCCTTCATAAAATATTTTTTAAAATTTCTTTTCTGTCTAGCCATTGGTCTAGTCTCTAACTTTTGTCTCTACTTCTAAATACAAGTTAATGCCTGTGAATATTCTCAATAGACAGCAAATGCTTTTAGAAAGGATGGATGTCATGCTTGTGCATGGAATAGCACCAGCTGAAACAAACAAAATTATCTGACATCACCTCTGAGTTAAGAATTATGTCTAACTGAACTTCAATGCAATCAACACAAAATTGCAAAAGTAGAGTACTTGCATATTTCATCTCAAAAATTAGAGAAGTCATTGGATATATCAATGCTATAACATGGGGTAAAAATACTTCTTAACAGAAGCAAGGACTCATCACAGCAACAAAATAAAGCATGATTTATCAGTTTGACATCTGCCCAATGTTTTGCTTTATGAAGCACTTAATTAGATCTACTATTGCTGTAAATCTTCCATATAATATGTGTAATTTGTTCAAAGAAGTTCACAGATTTATTTATGCCTTCCATTCAGCTGGTTCTCTCTCTATCAGTCATAATGGAGAAATCCATGGCTTTGTCTAAAGTAATTATTCAGTTTATAATCAATTTCACTGAACAAGTTGTGTACATAATTGCAAAGAGAAATGCTGATAAATGATCTGTCAAGAGATTATTTGGAGCAGTGCTGGACAAATCACAGAAGTGAAGAATCTTGTCTTTCAAAATTTTGATCTACATCAGCCTCCTTAGCCTGAGCCAATTTTTACTTCAGTCTCCTGCATCTGGTCTGAAACAGTAATTGATTGAGGTTGATTGCATTATGCACTGGGAAAGGAAATGTAATTGGAGGGATGGTAAAAGCTGGCCAAATGGATGGTTAGTCTTATGGTAGATGATAATCCTAAATGAAGGATTTTTAAGATGCACTTCATAAACAAGATGTGGTCTCTGTTTACAACAGGAAGTATAAACAGCAATATTGATATGCTAAATCACTTTATTTCTATGTAACATTAAACAGGCATAAAACTCTAGAAAAATTGTCTTGACCTCTCTCCTTGCTTCTAAAAATTTATTCTTGACATATTTTACAATTATGACTGCTTTTGAAATTGCTTTATTAAGGTTATTTTGAGTCCTTTATATTTATGAGCCATAAATTAATAGCACATTAATTTAATTTTAAACATTATGAAACAATTTTATTTGGACCATAGGTGACTTCACTCCCATTTTTGGTGTAGAATGTGGCTCATTGCATTGTAATGCACTGATAAAATAGAAACATAATGTCCTATAGATCTTACTTTTGAGAAAAAGAAGTTATACTTTTTTTTTATGCCTTTGATATTTTTTTCTATGTAGTTCTACCTGCTGCATGAAAAGCTTCCTTGTTATTTGACATGTGCTTCCGTTGTAGATACTAGTAGCATGTAATTGGGCAAAACGTGGCAATGCCCTTGCCA